>NC_073391.1:32765460-33065460 GCF_028641065.1 Leucoraja erinaceus | reverse complement strand
AGACCCCTGGCCCAGGCAGGATCCTCCTCGGTTCACTTCCCCATTACTGTTCATCCACAGATTCTACTCACATTCACATCCCGATCCGGCCACCAGAAGCATCTCCTGAGGGAGCACCTGCCTCACCCTGCGGACAACCTCGACCCGCTCCTGGCCACTCAGGTAGACAAATTCCCCATTGGAGCCCTGCACAACCAGCCCTGCAGAGAGGGAGAGAGAGAGAGAGAGGACTCGCGTTCAGTTATGGGCTTGTCCCACTTAGGCTATTTTTAGGCGACTGCCGGTGACTGTCGTAGTCGTTGTAGGTCGTCATAAAAACGGCGACTGGACCTCCCTTCGATATAAAATTTGAAATAGAATCATTACTTTAACAACAACAAAAAAATCCAAAGTCAGCACCAGCGACAACCTCTGTCACTAGGTGACAACCTACGTTAACCTGGCGATAACGACGACAGCACCTAAGTCAGGAGAAGTCATGCTACGCTCATTGGCGTCAAACCTACTGTCTCCGACTGTCTCAGGAAAATGTTCATCATGTTGAAAATCCAGTGGCGACCAGAAAGACGCAACGAATCTTTGGGCGACTGAGGAGACTACTCATGACCATACAGGCGACACCCCGACGACCATGTGGCCACAGCCTAGTCGCCGGCAGTCACCCAAGTGGGACAAGCCCAACATGCCTTCCCGATGGTGAGATATGCCAGGGAACATCACATGTAAAGAAGCAGATGTGCAGTGCAGCCACTGTTGTCAATGTGGGAAGCAGAGATGCAGCTCAGTAACAGGCCATCCGAGTCCGAGCCAACCAGCGATCCCCACACAATAGCACTATTATACACACACTGGGGGAAATATTTTTTTTTACTAAAACCTGTAAACCCGCATTTCTGTGGAGTTTGGGAGGAAACCGAAGCACCCGGAGTAAACCTACACGGTCACAGGGAGAATGTACAAACTCCGTACAGCCTGCACCCATAGTCAGGGTCGAAGAACTACTGTGAACGGGTGATTGATGGTCGCCACTGATTTCTCCTCTAAACTAAATTAATCTTTAAGCTTCGTCAATCTCACCCGTCGAACCTGTACAAAGCACAGGTTAGATCATAGGTGGAGTGGAGTCCTGAGTTACAGTCTGAAGAAGGGTCTCGACCCGAAACGTCGCCCATTCCTTCTCTCCTGAGATGCTGCCTGTCCCGCTGAGTTACACCAGCATTTTGTGTCTATCCTGAGTTACACACACTGGACTTAAACGAACATCCCTTACATGGGAGCGAGTTTGGGAGACCGGCGAGATGGATGGAAATAGACTTGCTTGCTGCTGCAGTTCCTAATTCTTAAAGGGATATGTGTTGGAATGCGGGAGAATGGGATTAGCTTATATGGTGAATCTTGGTCGGCAGGGACAAGTTGGGCCGAAGGGCCTGTTTCCGTTCACTGTAACTACAAGAGATCTTTTTTTGTGTGGCGTGCACAGCCTAAAGTTGTTGGACAACTTGTTCTATTTGATCTTACGTTTGTGCAAGTCGAGTTGATTGCATTAGTCGAAACAGGGCGGACCACTTGAAGGTTGCAATCTTCCACCCCGCTACAGGAGATGTCAGGAAGGGAGGGTCGTCCAGTCCAAGGTGCGTGTAAACGTTTGCAGAGGGAGCAAAGCCAAGGACCTGACCAACAATTCATTAATGTGTAACAGGAGAACAGCGAGACATTAGGGGCGTGGCAGTCTCCTATTAGGCCGGGCACATTGGCTACAGCTCTATCCGCCTCCTCTGGATACAAGGGGTTATATTGTTGGGTCACGTTTAGATATACGGCACTTCAGCCCATCGAGTGCACTGACCAGCGATCACCCCGTACACTAGATATAGGATCTTTGACTAACACTATCCTACACGCTAGGGACAATTTTACCAAAGCCAATTAACCTACAAACATGCACGTCTTTGGGAGGAAACCGGAGCACCCGTAGAAAACCCACGCGGTCACGGGGAGAACATGCAAACTCGGTGCAGACAGCACCCAAGGTCAGGATCGAACCCGGGTCTCTGGCGCTGCGCCACTAAAATAAGTACACGTTACCTCTAAAGGGGATCTGGCTCCACTTGTGAACGTTGCTCTCCAGTTTCTGATAGTCCACCTCGCCCCCCGGGTTGAATGGGGTGCTTATAGGGGGGTAGATACCAGCCAGGTCCAGTCTGCAGCCAGAGCTGCTGGCCCTGCTCTCCCTCATGCCCGTCGCCGACACCCACCGCCCCAAACATCTCCATGGGGAAAGTTTCCTGCAGAACATCGTCCCAGACCCTCGTCTCTCTACACAACCTCGACTACCTTTGACTGCCCCAGAACCTCTCGCGAGTTGTTTATATTTCAGGAAAAAAAACGCGACCCATGCAGTATTTTTTTAAACATTCTTTAACCGCACACGTGCGCAAAGAAAAATAACTTTAAAGGTGTTTTTTAAAGTTTCGCGAATGAACTTTGCTTCGGACGGCTCAGCTGCGACGCCCGGTGGCCATAGGGGGTAGTACCGCTGGAGACTGGATTTAGTTTAGTTTATTCTCATTGCTACACGTTCATTTAATGTGGTGAGGGAGAATGAAACGGTGTTACACTTTATCAATTCAATTCAATTCAACTTTAATGTCATTGCACAAATACAAGTATGGGTACAACGAAATGCAGTTTAGCGTCAGTCCGTAGTAATAGTGCAATATAGAAATAAAAATACAGAATAAGCAAACAATGTGGACGGAGAGACTGGAGAAATCTATCGGCGGGACTCCGAGTTCAGCAATGTGATTGTGTTGTTATAGAAGCTTTTCCTCATCCTACTAGTACGAGACCTGAGGCTCCTGTACCGCCTCCCTGATGGGAGGAGGGCAAACAGTCCATGGTTGGGGTGAGAGGGGTCTTTGATGATCTTCCCAGCCCGTCTCAGACACCGTTTTCGGTGGAGGGCATCCATGGCAGGGAGCGGGGCACCGATGATGTACTGAGCTGTTTTCACCACCCGTTGTAGTGCCTTCCTGTCCGCTACGGTGCAACTGCTGTACCATACCGTGAAGCAGGTGGTCAGGATGCTTTCGATGGTACAGCGGTAAAAGTTGGTCAGGATCTGGGGGGACAGGTGAGCTTTCTTGAGCCGCCTCAGGAAGTAAAGGCGCTGCTGCGCCTTTTTGATCAGCTTGGAGGTGTTGAGGGACCAGGACAGATCCTCCGAGATGTGTACCCCGAGGAATTTGTAGTTGGAGACGCGCTCCACCTCAGTCCCGTTTATATGGATGGGGGTATGTCTGCCCCCTCTGGTCTTCCTGAAGTCAACAATAATTTCCTTTGTCTTCTTGGAGTTGAGGACTGAACACTACAGCACAGGAACAGGCCTTTCGGGTCACAATGTTCGCGTCGAACATGATACCAAGGCTAACTCATATCTGCCTGCACGTAATCCATTTCCCTGCATATCCACCTGCCTATCCAAATGTTTCTCAAATACCACTATCGCATCTGCCACCTGGTCAAGTCAAGTCAAGTTTATTTGTCACATACACATACGAGATGTGCAGTGAAATGAAAAGTGGCAATGCTCGCGGACTTTGTGCAAAAAGACAAACAAACAAACAACCAAACAAACTACAAACAGAATCACATATTCTTTTACATATTAAATATTGTGGGTGGAAGGAAAAAGGTTCAGTAAGGTTAGTCCCTGGTGAGATAGGAGTTTACAGTCCGAATGGCCTCTGGGAAGAAACTCCTTCTCAACCTCTCCGTTCTCACAGCATGGCAATGGAGGCGTTTGCCTGACCGTAGCAGCTGGAACAGACCGTTGCAGGGGTGGAAGGGGTCTCCCATGATTTTATTGGCTTTGGAGTTGCACCTCCTAATGTATAAGTTCCTGAAGGGGGGTGAGTGAAGTTCCCATAGTGCGTTCGGCCGAACGCACTACTCTCTGCAGAGCCTTCTTGTCCTGGGCAGAGCAATTCCCAAACCAGATGGTAATATTTCCGGACACCACCACCATCCCTACCTGGCAGCACGTTCCAGGCACCCACAACTCTCTGTGCAAAAAAAACATGCCTCACCTGTCTCCTTTAAACTTTGCCCCTCTCATCTTAAAGCTATGTCCTCCAGTCATTGATATATTTCACCTTGGAAAAAAGGTTCTGACTGTGTCCCCTATCTATGCCACTCTTTATATACTTCTATCAGGTCTCCCTTCAATCTCCGATGCTCCAGAGAAAACAATCCAAGTCTGTTCAACCTCTCCCTGTAGCGAATAGCAAATACTCCAGGCATCATTCTCGTAAAACCTCTTCAAAACCTCCACATCCTTCCTATAATGGGATGACCCGGACTGCACACAATACACAATATGTGGCCTAACCAAAGTCTTATAATGACATGACACCCTGACTCTTATACCCAATGCCCTGACTAATGAAGACAAGCATTTTATATGTTTAAGAGTCTGAAGAAGGGTTTCGGCCCGAAACGTTGCCTATTTCCTGCGCTCCATGGATGCTGCCGCAACCGCTGTGTTTCTCCAGCACTTTTGTCTACCCAGCATTTTATATGCCTTCTTTAGGTCACAAAGTGCTGGAGTAACTCAGCGGGTCAGGCAGCATCTCTGGAGAAAAGGAATAGATGATGTTTTGGTAGACACAAAACACTGGAGTAACTCAGCGGGTTAGGCAGCACCTCTGGAGAGAAGGAATGGGTGATGTTTCAGGTCGAGACTTCTTCAGACTACCACTACACTGTGGACAACTTGATTGTAATCATGTATAGACTTTTGGCAGACTGGACGGCATGCAGCAGAAAGCCTTTCCATTGTACTGTGGTACAGTTCACTGTACCTTCTGAGTGACAACATGTTCACCAAGGTACTGTTCTGTGTGCGGTACCTCCTGTCAGATGGGAGCAGAGGAAAAGAGGAATGACTGTGAATGACTTGGAAAATCATTTACCATTAGCCACCAGCATAATCAAGGACCAGTCTCACCTGGTCACTCCCTCTTCTCCCCTCTCCCGTCAAGCAAGAGGTACAGAAGTGTGAAAACGCACACCTCCAGTTTCAGGGACAGCTTCTTCCCTGCCGTTATCATGCAACTGAACCGTCCTCTACCAACTAGAAAGCAGCCTTGTCTACCCCATTGGAGACCCTCGGACTGTCTTTAATCAGACTTTACTGGACTTTATCTTGTTACATCTTAATGGTTACATCATTTATCCGGTATCTGAACACTGTGGACGGCTTGATTGTAATATTCGCTGACTGGATAGCATGCAAGAAAAAAGCTTTTTACTGTACCTAGACACACGAAACAATAATAAACTAAACTAAACTGAACCTCCTGTGATCCGCGGAATGCAAAGACAGCCCATGCAGTGTCCATGTTGTGAAGGACATGTGTAAAGGCTGGGACATGATGTGTATAGGACAATGAGGCAGTCATATTTCCATTTATTGAGCAACACGAGGCATTTAATTATCAACAGAGATGGAGATAAACACTGGAGTCCGGACTTGTCAACTTGAGAGGGTTAGTCGATCCGAGATTTCTTTATTGAAAAGATGGTTAACTTTAGATGTTAGATAAAAGCTCTTCGTCCCGCTGAGTCTATGCCGATCAATCACCCTGTACACTTACACCCCCCTACACACTTGGAACAATTTACAGTTTGCAGAAGCCAAACCCGCACGTCTTTGGAGAGTGGGAGGAAACCGGAGCGCCCGGAGAAAACCCGCGCGGTCACAGGGAGAACGTACAGACTCCGGACAGACAGCACCCGTGGTCAGGATCGAACCCCTGATGCTGGCGCTGTGAGCTGGTAGCTCTACTGCCGTGCTGCCCAACAGAATTCTCCAGGGGCTATGGATGCTCAGAAGATAAAGGTATTCGCCGCTGAAACAGATCCATGTTGGACACTGAGGGACTGTTTGAGTTGTGAAAGTATTTTGGGGAATTAGCTTTTTATAAGCCACTGTTTTTTTAATGCAAAATCACTGAAACCTTACATGGTTGTGATATCACAACGCAGTTGTGGATGCAGCCCAGTCCATCACACTGACCAGACTCCCCACCATCAACTCCATCTACACTTCACGATGCCTCGGGAAAGCAGCCAACATAATCTATGACTTGTCCCACCCCGAAGATAGACACAAAATGCTGGAGTAACTCAGCAGGTCAGGCAACATCTCTGGAGAACAGGAATAGATGATGTTTTGGGTCGTGACTCTTTCTCAGACTCACCCCGGTCGGTCATTCCCTCTTCTCCCCTCTCTTGTCGGACAGAAGCTACAAAAGCTTGAACGAACACACCACCAGATTCAGGAACAGCTTCCTCCCTGCTGTTATCACACTATGAACAGTCCTCCCATAAGCTAGGGATAAAGTCCCGGTCTTCCAACCCACCTTATTGTGGCCCTTGCACTTTTTTTATCTGCACTTTCCCTTTAACTATATTCTGCACTCTGTGTCCTTACACTTTTTGCACTACCTGTTTAGTTTAGTTTAATTTGGAGATACAGCATGCAAACAGCTCCTTCGGTCCACCAAGTCTACGCCAACCATTGATCACCCGTACACTAGTTCTATGTTATCCCACATTTGCACCCTACTCACCAAGTACAATTTACAGAAGCCAATTAACTTACAAACCTGCATGTCATTTTCATGTGGGAGGAAACCGGAGCACCCAGAGAAAACCCACACAGTCACATGGAGAACGCACAAACTCCACACAGGCAGCACCTGAGGACAGGATTGAACCCGGGTCTCTGACGCAGTGAGGCAGCAGCTCTACCTGCTGCGCCACTGTACACCTGTTGTACTCATGTATGGTATCCCTTTCCTGGGTAGCATGCAAAATAACTTTTTTCTCTTTATCTCGATACATTTGACAATAATAACTAATAACAATATCAGTTTTTATTCCACTACCATTTAACTATGGAGCTGCACAGCATGGAAAAAGGCCCTTCGGCCCACCGAGTGCATGCGGGCCATCGACCACCTATCCACACTAATCGCACATTAATTCCTATCTATTGCCCCGTATTCCCACCAACTCCCCCCCAGATTCTACCCCTCACCAACACGCTAGGGACAGTTTACAGTGGCCAGTTCATCTACGGACATGCGCGTCATTGGGATGTAGGAGGAAACTCCAGGATGCGCTCCCCAGGAGAACGTGCAAACTCAACACAGACAGCCCCCGAGGTCAGGATTGAACCCGGGACCCTGGGGATGTGAGGCAGCGGCACTACCCGTTGCTGAGCTCTGTGTCCAACCTTTGTGATTATTCTGAGAAGCATCAATTGGTTTGTGGGCTCGATTAATCCCACTCCCCAACAACCTGGCTGGATCTCGCATCATCAGTCAGCGGTGGCTAAATGTTTGGCCTGCAGGTGTCTTCGTTTGGCAGAATCAATGTTTAGAGTCACAGTCACACAGCACAGAAACAGACCCTTTGGCCCAATTTGCCCATGCTGACCAAGATGCCCCATCTACATTAGTCCCACCTGCCCATGTTTGGCCCATATCCCTCTAGACTTTTCCTATCTCTGTACCTGTCCGAATTTATTTTAAGTACATGCCTCAACTACCTCCTCTGGCAGCTCATTCCATCTACCCACCACCCTCTGAGTGAACCTTCAGATTCCTATTAAATCTTTCCCCTTTCACCTTAAACCCAAGTCCTCTGGTTCTTGATTCTCCTACTCGGGTGACTAGGGTGCATTCACCCTAACGATTCCCCTCATGGTTTTATACACCTCTATAAGATCACCCCTCCAGCCTCCAGCGCTCCAAGGAAAAAAGTCGTAGCCCGCCCAACCTCTCCCGGCAGCTCAGGCTCTCGAGTCCTGGCGACATTCTTGTTAATCTTCTCAAGATTTTGTAAATCTCGTACGTCTGCAAAAGTGAAATTAGGTGCGGGCTGCGATATTTGCAGGGAAAGATTCAGCGGACAGTCAGAGTTTTGTTAGCGGAAACGTTGCACGATGGTTTTACTGCAGCATGCTAGTTTGCGTGGGCAAAGGCGCCTTTAGTTTCGAGTTGCCACTGCTGCACCAGGTCGATGGGCGTCTTCCCCTCCTACATGAAAGAAAGACGGACCTCGTCAGCCCACGAGCAGGGTCTTGCACCACACAGGGACAGCATCTTACCATGAGCAGGGTCTTGCACCACACAGGGACAGCATCTTACCATGAGCATCTTGCACCACACAGGGAGCATCTTACTATCCACCACACAGGGAGAGCATCTTACCACCCACCACACAGGGACAGCATCTTACCACCCACCACACAGGGACAGCATCTTACCACCCACCACTGCTCCAGCTGATCAAGATCTCCCTGTCATTCTTGATAACCTAATTGACAGCACACACCAACGCCTCTATTTCCTTAGAAAGCTTAGCCAGCTCGGCATGCCCCCCATCAACTCTCACCAACTTCTACAGATGCGCCGCAGAAAGCATTTTATTGGAATGCATCACCGCTCCATCCGAGACCGCAAGAAATTACAGAGAATTGTGGACGCAGCCCAGACCATCACACAAACCAACCTCCCTTCCATTGACTCCATCTACACCTCACGCTGCCGCGGCAAGGCCACCAGCATAATCAAGGGTGAGTCGCACCCTGGCCACTCCCTCTTCTCCACTCTCCCATCAGGCAAAAGGTACAGAAGTGTGAAAATGCACACCTCCGGATTCAGGGACAGTTTCTTCCCAGCTGTTTTCAGGCAACTGAACCATCCTATCACAACTAGAGAGCAGTCCTCACCCACCATCTACATTGGAGACCCTTAGGCTATCTTTGATCGGACTATACTGGGCTTTATCTTGCACTAAACGCGTTATTCCCTTTATCCTGTATATTGTGGACGGCTCGACTGTAACCAAGTATAGTATTTCCGCTGACTGGAGTGCACGCAACAAACGCTTTTCACTGTACCTTGGTACACGTGACAATAAACTAAAACTCAAGCTCAAGCCCTTTGAATCTTTCGGTAATTCGCCAGACACTGTCGTGAGGCCCCGAAACGCCTCAGGAATACTCACGTTGTTTTTGGTCCTCAAATCAGCCCCTTGCAAAATGAGCAGTTTGGTTATCTTGTAGCGGCTCAGTCGAACAGCATCATGCAGGGCTGTGTCACCCTCCTGCGGGACAAAGCGTGAGGCAGTCAGGACATTCCCGCTCACATCACAGACGGTAAACCATAGAGCAGTACAGTACAAGAACAGGCCCTTCGGCCCACAACGTCCTCGCTGTGCTCGATATCCAAATTAAACTAATCTCCGCTGCCTGCACGTGATCCATATCCCTCCATTCCCTGCACATCCACCTGCATATCCAAATGCCTCTTAAACACCACCGTATCTGCCTCCACCACCACCCCTGGCAGTGCGTTCCAGGCACCCACCACCCTCTGTGCAAAATAACTTTCCCCGCAAATCTCCTTTAAACATTCTGCCCCGCTCACCCTAAAGCTATGACGTCCAGTCTTTGATATTTTCACCTTGGAAAAAAGTTTCTGACCATCTTCCCTGTCTAAGCCTCTCATCATTTTATAAACTTCAATCAAGTCTTCCCGCAACCTCCTGCGTTCCAGAAAAAAAAAGGCCAAGTCTGTCCAGCCTCTCCATGTAGCTAATAGCTCTTAATCCAGGCATCACAGACATAGCGCATAGAACAGCACCACAATGGATCAGGCCCTTTGGCCACAACTTCTGTGTTGAGCTCGATAGGCAAGTTTAAGTAATCTCCTCTGCCTGCATGAGATCCATTTCCCTTCATATCCACGTGTCTATCCAAATGCTTCTCAAATGCCACTGTCATATCTCCTCCACCACCACCACCCCTGCCTTGCGGCAAGTTCCAGGCACCCACAACTCTCTGTGTAATAAAACTTGCCCCGCACATCTCCTTTAAACTTCTGCCCCTCTCACCTTAAAAGCCCTGCCCCACGGTACGAGTTCATTCCAAGAGCTCTCCCGAGTTTAAGAAAAAAATCAAACTCGTGGTAAGCACGGAGAATGAACGTAGCGGGTACGTCGGAGCTCGGGGATGTCTCTTAGAGGCTCGTAACGCTAACGGCAGGTACTCGGGAAGACTCGCTAACGGCAGGTAAGCACGGGAAGCCTCGTGAAGATTTTTCAACATGTTGAAAAATGTCCACCAGAGCCCCGAGTACCGACGAGTGGCCAGTACCGTAAATCTCCCAGTTCGAATCACGGCAAACTCGGGAGAGCTCTTGGAGTGAACTCGTACCGTGGGACTGAGGTTTAAAGCTATGCCATCCAGCCATTGATATTTTCACCTTGGTGGGGGGAAAAGGTTCTGTGTCTCCCTTATCTATGGCGCTCATAATTTGATATATTTATATCAGGTCACCCCTCAATCTAAAAGTCTTGTAAACACACTGTTGTATCTGCCTCCACCACCAGCCCCGGCAGCATTTTCCAGGCATCCTGGTTAGCGCGGCGGTGGGGAAAAGGTTGACCTTACCCGGTCCCTGGAGTTGATGTTAATGCCACAGGCGATGAGGTACTCGACGCACTCCAGGTGGCCAGTCCGGGTAGCGACGTGTAGCGGAGTACTGAGCAACTGTAACCCAACAAACTCCCCATTAGTTTGGAGCAGCCCATTAAACATCCCACAAATCACATCCTCGCCGACCACTGCTGCGATCCAGCGGTTCATTCACCCGCAAAGAAAAGACACAAAGCGCTGGAGTAAGATCACCCCTCAGCCTCCAGCGCTCCAAGAAGTAAAGTCCTACCCTGCCCAACCTCTCCCTATAGCTCAGGGCCCTGAGTGCTGGCAACATCCCACATCTCCCCCCCCCTCACCCCCCGACCCTCACCTTGTCATGTACATTGACCGAGGCCCCTTTCTCCCGCAGGATTTTCAGCACCTCCAGCCGTCCCCCCCGACAGGCCCAGTGGACAGATGTACAGTCGAGCTGCAAGGAGAGGTGACAGAGGAGGGGAGTCAGAGACCGCCTGGGACCACGCTTCTGACAATGGGTCTCAGACCAAAGACTTGAAATCTGTTTCTCTTTCCACAGATGCTGCCTAACCTGCTGAGTGTTTCCATTATGTTCTGTTTTTATTTCAATATTGTGTGTGTGTGTGTGTGTGTGTGTGTGTGTGTGTGTGTGTGTGTGTGTGTGTGTGTGTGTGTGTGTGTGTGTGTGTGTGTGTGTGTGTGTGTGTGTGTGTGTCAGTGTGTGTGTGTGTGTGTGTGTGTGTGTGTGTCAGTGTGAGTGTGTGTGTGTGTGTGTGAGTGTGAGTATGTGTCACTGTGAGTGTGTCAGTGTGTGTGTGTGTCAGTGTGTGTGCGTGTGTGTGTGTGCGCCAGTGTGTGTGAGAGAGTGTGTGTGTGTGTGTGTGTGTTTGTGTGTGTCAGTGTGTGTGTGTGTCAGTGTGTGTGTGTGTGTATCAGTGTGTGTGTGTCAGTGTGTGTGTGCCAGTGTGTGTGTGTGCCTGTGTGTGCTTGTCAGTGTGTGTGCGTCAGTGTGTGTGTGTCAGTGCGTCTGCATGTGTGTGTATGTGTATGACTGTATGTGTGTGTGTGTGTGGAGCTGGATCACCATTGAGCATGTCGTCTGTTCTCACATCTACGACAGACAGTCCAGGGTGAAAGTGTATGATGGCATCGGAAGAGATGGTTTCTCCTGCATCGAGTTTGTGATTTGGAATTCCCAGCCCAAAGTGGGCAGAAACAGATTTAATAGGGCTGGTCCTCAGAGTGTGTGATGGGACAGTGTAGAGTGTAGAGGGAGCTTCACTAACCCGTGCTGTCCCTGCCCTGGGAGTGGGTGATGGGACAGTGTGGAGGATGGAAGTTGAGAAATAAAACACTCACCCTGTCCTTGAAGTCAACAGTGGCTCCTGCATCCAGAAGTTCGATGAGTATTTCTGTGTGACCTTCCAGAGCTGCTCGGTGCAGGGCGGTTCGCTTAAACTAAAAGATAAAGTAAACATTGAATGCACAGCATATTTGAATTGTCACATGATTGGAATTCTGACAGCAGATTTTAATGTATACAACATCAATAATTTATTCCCGACTCCCCGACCTACCTCCTTGTGGCCTTTGCACTTGTTTGAATCTGCACTTTCTCTGCAACTGTAACATTATATTTTGCACTCTTTTAGTTGGTTAGTTATAAACAGGCCACCGGGTCCACGCTGCCACCGATCACCCATTCACACTAGTTCTATGTCATCCCACATTCTCATCCACTCCCAACACGATTACCAAGGGTCTATTAACCTATAAACCCGCACGTCTTTGGAATGTGGGAGGAAACCCGGAGCACCCGGAGGAAACCCATGTGGTCACAAGGAGAAGGTGCAAACTCCACTCACAGGCAGCACCCAAGGTCAGGATCGAACCCGGGTCTCCGGCGCAGTGAGGCGGTGGCTCTACCAGCTACACCACCATGTATTGTCATAGTCACAGAGCAGGGAAACAGGCCCCTCAGCCCAACTTGTCCATGTGAACCAACATGGCTCAGCTAAGCCGGTCCCACCTGCCCGCGTTTGACCCAATTCTCTCTAAACCCATCCTATCCATGTACCTAGCACAGACACAAAATGCTAAAGTAACTCAATGGGTCAGGCAGCATCTCTGGAGAGAAGGAATCGGTGATGTTTAGGGTTGAGACCCTTCGGAGCTCAGTCTGAAGAAGGATCTCCACCCGAAACGTCACCTATTCCTTTCCTCCAGAGATGCTGCCTGACCCACTGAGTCACTCCAGCATTTTGTTTCTATCTTCGGTGTAAACCAGCACCTACAGTTCCTTCCTACACTATCCTTGTACCTGTCCAAATGCATTTCAAATGTTGTTAACATTGAGCCTTGAGCTAAACACAAAGGGCTGGTGGATGAAATGGAGACAGGACGGAGACAGGGCACAGGGTTAACAAAGAGGGAAACCGATCAACCCACCCCCCCCCCCCCCCGCCCCACTTCCACCACCTCCCCTCCCACCTCATCACAAGCGTCAGCGTCTCCACCGTGTGCAAAGTATTTCTTGACAGTTCCGATCTTTCCTCGAACCGCTGCAAGAAGAAACTCTGGCACCTCGACTGGCCCTGGCTGGAGACACAGACAACAGATGCATTGAGGACTCGAGGGCCTGAGCTACAGGGACAGATTGAGCAAGCTGGGACCTTATTCCTTGGAGCGCAGGAGGATGAGGGGTGATCTTACACTTTGGTTCACCTTACTTGAGACTTGCAGCGTGGAAAAAGGCCCTTCAGCTAGAACGAGATTAGTTCCTTCAAGAACAGGAAGGCAGATTATTATCTGAATGGTGTCAGATTAGGAAAAGGGGAGGTGCAACAAGACCTGGGTGTGCTTGTACATCAGTCACTGAAAGTAAGCATGCAGGTACGGCAGGCAGTGAAGAAAGCTAATGGCATGTTGGCCTTCAATGCGAGAGGATTTAAGATTAGGAGCAAGGAGATCCTACTGCAGTTGTTCAGGGCCTTGGTGAGACCACACTGGAGTATTGTGTGCAATTTTGGTCCAATTTGAGGACATTAAGGAAGGACTTTAATGCTATTGAGGGAGTGCAGCGTAGATTCACCAGGTCAAATCCTGGGATGGTGGGACTGACATATGATGAAAGAATGGGTAGACTGGGCTAATATTCACTGGAATTTAGAAGGATGAGAAGGGATCTTATAGAAACATATAAAATTCTTAAAGGATTGGACAGGAATTTTTTTCCTGATGTTGGGGAAGTCCAGAACCAGGGGTCACAGTTTACGAATAAGGGATAGGCTATTTAGGACTGAGATAAGGAAGACCTTGTTTGTGAATCTGTGGAATTCTCTGCCACAGAAGGCAATGGAGGCCAATTTAGTGGATGTTTTCAAGAGAGATTTAGATTTCGCTCTTTGGGCTAAGGAATATGGCAGAAAAGCAGGAACGGAGTACTGATTTTAGATGATCACCCACGATCACATTGAATGGCGGTGCTGGCTCGAGGGGCCGAATGTCCTACTCCTGCGTCTATTTTCTATATTTTCTATGTTTCTTTGTTTAGTTTAGTTTAGTTTATTGTCACGTCTAATGTGTAGGTACGGTGAAAAGCTTTTTTGCTGCTGCTATCCAGTCAGCGGAAAGACTATACATGATTACAATCAAGCTGTCCACAGTGTACAGATACAGGATAAAGGGAATAGCGTTCAGTATAAGATAGTCCAGTAATTAAAGATAGTCCAAGGGTCTCCAATGAGGTAGATTGGAGGTCAGGACCACTCTATAGTTGGTGATAGGATGGTTCAGTTGCCTGATAACAGCTGGGAAAAAAGCGTCTCTGAATCTGGAGGTGTGCGTGTTCACATTTCTATACCCCTCACCTGACGGGAGAGGGGTGGTCAGTATGGGAGCGGGAAGGGGAGTTGAGATAGTTAGCAACCGGGAGATCCAGCCGGCTTCGCGACGTACTTACAATTTCCTCATCCTCGGGCTCGGGAGCTGGAACCTTCTTCCTCTCTCTCCTTTTCAAACGAAGTTCAAGCAGGTTTTGGATTCCGCCCAGACTGATGATTTCCTGACGGAGATCCCTGGAGGTTTTCCTCACTCTCTCTTCAACCTGTTCGGTTCAGACAGCAACAGGACGTTACGGGGACCACGGACTGGTTCTCAGACAGTGACTGTGTCCGTTGCTCGTGTCTGGGGGTGAGCATGATGGTGGTGGGGAGAGCGGAGGGAGGCTCGTTGCAGGAGGGATGGAACGTGCCAGTGGCAGAGGGAGAGAGAGAGGAGAGAGAGAGATAGGTTGGGTGAACAACACGAGAGAGGCAGAGCACAGGGGGAGAGAAATGGACCGAGAAACAGAGGAAGGGGGGGGGGAAGGGGGAGGGCAATGGAAGACGGGGGAGAGGGAGGTGATGAGAGCGAGGGAGAGAATGAGACAAGTGGAAAGAGAGAGATGAACTGCATCTTTCTTTCACACATTCTGACTCTTTCTCACACACACTTGTACTCTCCCTCGGACTCTCAGACATGTCTTTTTTTGTTTTTAGAGATACAGTATGGAAACAGGCCCTTCGACCAAGCGACTCCATGCCGACCATCATTCACCCATTCACACTAGTCCTACATGTCTTATCGCAGTTTTGCATCCTACACACTAGGGGCGATCTTACAGGAGCCAATTAACCGGCAACCCCGCACGTCTTTGGGATGTGGGAGGAAACCGGAGCACCCGGAGAAAACCCACGCGGTCACAGGGAGAAAGTGCAAACTCCACACGCAGGCAGCACCTGAGGTCAGGATCGAACCCGGGATTCTGGCAGGGAGGAGCGGCGACTCTACCTACTGCGCCAAGTGTAGTGTGCCGCCCGGTGGGACGGGCGTAGGTGGGGCATCGTGGGCATGTTGGGCCGAAGGGCCTGTTTGTATGCTGTACTGCCCTGTGACTATGACATTGGGCTGTGGGGGGAGGGGGCTGAGGTTGCCCGTTCAACGTGGGAGGTGCCAACACAACAGGTGGCACCAGTACTGGACCAAGGTCACTGAATAAATCTCTGCGCTTTACTGCAGCTGCTGAACAAAGCTCACATCGCCACCGAAGCCACGAAACCCTGGGAGCCAGGGAGCAGGGGATGGATGCCACAGCACAATCTGCTTGCTGTTGCCAAGGTTACCCATTGATCTAGCCTGACATTGAGAGCGTGAAGGTGACTGAGGTAATGCTGAGCCCACAACAGTTGGCACCGGTCCACGGGATGGTGTGACAATGCTCTGGCACAGTCAGCTGACTCCTCCCTGGTCGCACAGTGACCCACACCACAGCACGTCCTTCCTCTTAGACACCACACAGACCCAAACAGGCCCTTCAGCCCAACTCGACCGTACCGACCAACGTGCCCCATCCATGCTAGTCCCATTTGCCCGCCTTTGGCTCATCTCCCTCTCACGCCTACGACAGGCACAGAATGCCAGAGTAACTCAGCGGGCCAGGCAGCATCTCTGGAGAAAAGGAATAGATGGCGTTTCAGGTCGGAACCCCTCTTCAGACGGCAAGTCTTCAGTCCGAAGAAAGGTCGTGACCTGGGATGTCATCTATTCTTTTTCTCCAGAGATGCTGCCTGACACGCTGAGTTACTCCAACATATTGTGCGTTTTTTCCCCCACTGTCTTGAGCTTGCTCTGGGATTCAGCCTTGTGTCAGTCATTACTTTCACTGCCAGAACCCTGCCGCTTTTCGCTGCCTCGCGGTATTTCTCTTTCTCCAGGTCTGCCGCTTCCATTCCGGTGATCGCCATCTTGCACCCACGGGACCTCTGCTGGGAATAGAGGGAGAAGCAGCATTTTAGTAAGGAGTCTCCATATCTGAACCCTCTCTCTCTCTCTCTCTCTCTCGCACACAGAGTCACACAGAGAGGAAACACGGCTGACACGAGCATCTCAAAGTATTAAAAATGTAGAAAGTAAATTCTACTGAAAGGAGAAAGTAAGTTAGTCTGAAGAAGGGTCCCGACCCGAAATGGCACCCATCTTTTTTCTCCAGAGATGCTGCCTGACCCTTTGAGTTACTCCAGCACTTTGTGTTTATCTTTGGTATAAACCAGCATCTGCACTTCTTTGTTTCTGGAAAATAAATGGTTTACATTTATATATAGATGTTTAGATATAGTTTGAATAGTGGGCAAATGGGACTAGCATGGATGGAGTCAGGTTCACTTTACTGTCACGTGTAGCAAGGCACAATTAAAAGCTTTTTTTGTTGCATGCTATCCAGTCAGCCAAAAGACTATACATGATTACAATCAAGTTGTCCATAGTGTACAGCTACAGGATAAAGGGAATTATGTATAGTGCAAGGTAAAGTCCCGATTAAAGATAGTTTGAAGAGTTTTCAATAAGGTAGATAGTAGCTCAGGACCGCTCTCTAGTGGTGATATAATGGTTCAATTGCCTGATAACAGCTAGGAAGAAACCGTCCCTGAATCTGGAGGCGTGCGTTTTCACACTTCTGTACCTCCTGCCTGTTGGGTGAGGGGAGAAGAGGGAGTGACTGGGGTGAGACTGGTCCTTGATTATGCTGGTGTCCTTGCCGAGGCAGCGTGAAGTGTAGATGGAGTCAATGGAATGGACGTTGGTTTGCATGATGGTCTGGGTTGCGTCGATGTCTTTGATCTGATAACTGCTATTGATTATTATTGTCACATATCTTTTCCCAGGGTGGAGATGTAAAAGGCTATAGGTATAGGTATAGCTTCAACTTGAAGCAAGGACAGGTGATGTTTCGGGTTGGGACCCTTCTTCATATCCTTCTTCAGGACTCGACCTGAAACTCTCATCGCCTATCCATGTTTCCCAGAGATGCTGCCTGTCCCGTTGAGTTCACTCCAGCACTTTGCATCTTTATTTGTCAACCAGCACCTGCAGTTCCTTGCAGAAACAAAAAACACCAAGGTTTGTAAACAAGCTCTTCGGCCCAACTCGTCCATGCCGACCAAGATGCCCCATCTACACTAGTCCCTTGTGGCCGTGTTTGGCCCATATCCCTCCTATCCATGTACCTGTCCAAGTGTATCTTAAAATGTTGTTATAGTACCTGCCTCAACAGTGCGGTTAAATTGGTATCATGGTTGGCAGTGACATCACGGGCCGAAGGGCCTGTTACTGTTCTGTGCTGCTCCATGTTCTATGTTGCTTTCATATCCATGCCCTTGGTCAATCAAGCAGATTAACAGGCAAGAATAAGCCATCTGCAGTCTTCAGATACAGGATAAAGGGAATAATGTTCAGCGCAAGATAAAGTCCAGTAAAGTCCAATTAAAGATAGTCCAAGGGTCTCTAGTGGGGTAGATGTGAGGTCAGGACCGATCTCCAGTTGCCTGATAACAGCAGGGAGGAAACTGTCCCTGAATCTGGAGGTGTGTATTTTCACACTTGTCTGATGGAAAAGGGGAGAGGGAGGACTGACCAGGTGAGACTGGTTCTTGGTTATGCTGGTGGCTAATGGTATATTTTGTGGGATTTTCCAAATCATTCCCAGTCATTCCTTCTTCCCCCTGCTCCCATCTAGCAGGAGGAGGTACCGCACATAGAACAGTACAGCACAGAAACAGACCCTTCGGCCCATATTGTCTGTGCTGAACGTGATCTCGAGACCAACTCTTATGATGTGTGCATAAAATCATATTCCTCCATTTTCTGTCCATAAGTGTCTTATCAAATGCTAGAAGGTGCGCACCACCAGACTCAGGAACAGCTTCTTCCCCTCTGTTATCAGACTTCTGAACGGCCATTCCATAAGCTAGGGCACTGCCCGATTCATGTCTACCCCATTGCGGACATTGGACTTTGTCTCTGGAACTGATGCGCGGCAATGCTGAGAACTATATTCTGCCCTTTGTATCTTCCCCTTTGCTCTACCTGTTGTACTTGTTTGACGATTGTATTTATGTATAGTATTATCTGATCTGTTGGGGTAGCGTGCAAAACAAAGCTTTTCACTGTACCTCGGTACACATGACAATAATAAACATGAACTTTAAATCTCCAATAATTCACCTGAAAATTCCCGTGTCTTCTCCAAGTGGGGGAAGGTGAGGGAGCTGGAGCGGTCGTAGTCTTTTACATCAGTAAGACCGAGAGTAGATTATTGCCTGATTTGCTGAACACTAGAAAAATGGGATAACCTAGAACTGGTGTGAATGGGTGATCGATGGTCGGCGTGGACTCCTGGGTCTGAAGGGCCCCTTTTCCAATCAATTCAATCCCATTAACCTACGAACCCGCATCTCTTTGGGATGTGGGAGGGTACCAGAGCACCCAGAGGAAACCCCTTGATCACAGGGAGAACATGCCAACTCCACACAGACAGCACCTGAGGTCAGGATCGAACCGGCGTTCCTGGTGATTTCCCCCAACATCCAGTAGTTGTTGCAGTTTGGAGCGTGAAAGGATTCCTCATAGAACGGTACAGCGTGGAAACAGGCCGTTCGGCCCACCTAGCCCGTGGCGACCAAGTTGGCATACTGACTAAATCCCTATTTGCCTGCAATTGCCTCGCATCCCTTCCCATATCTTTCCCAATGACTTTAAAAGTCAATTACAACCGTTTCTATAGCTCCTGATCAAAGACAGGGGGAATAAGGGATTGGGAGAACGTGCCAACTCCACTACTGACGGCTGTGGAAGTCGGGATCGGACCCTCGGGTTAGTCTTGGCAATTTACCTGCTCCGTCCGCTCCAGGCTCTCCTTCAGTTCCACCTGGTCGATCAACAAGCTGATCTCCATGTCCCCTTCCATGCCTCTCCCTCTCTCCCTGCCTCCCTCTGTCCGTCCCTCCAACACTCGGTCGACGGGTTGCAACCGGACAGGAACCAAGTCCTCCTTTATAGCTGTGGGGAGAGGGAGGAGGGGCAGGGATGGGAGGGGTAGGACAGGGAGGGAGGGAGGGAGGGATGGGAGGGAGCATGATAGAGGTAGGAGGGGGACGGTGCTCGACAAATGGGCTCCTAGAGTCAACTGTGCCCATGAGATGGGGAGGGAGGGGGTGGAGTGACTTTGGCCTCAGGCACCAGTAACAGTTGGGATGGGGAGGGGAGGGACAGCTTTAGCAGCTTGGCAATGACGGTTAGGGAATGCTAGGACTTTTGAGGTCATGACAATTGCCACAGAGGGGACGTGGAGATGTACTGGAAGGACACATGCACACGCACAAACTCAATGAGTCATTGTAAATCACAGAAGATGCCCAGAGAGGGAGATGACACAAGAGCAGAGGCATGCGGGAATGCAAATAATTGGTGCCCAGCTATTGGAGTGGGATTGTGGAGATTATGCGTTAATTTCCGCAAAGTGATCAGCTCTGATCCCTCGGCAGCAGCCCGCCTGTCCAGCCTGGAAAATAATACACATAGACCATAGAACAGTACAGCACAGGAACAGGCCCTTCAGCCCACAATGTCCGTGCAAGAACATGATGCCGAGATCAACTCTTATCTAATAACAAGTGACTGCAGATGCTGGTTTATACCAAAGCCAGCATCGTGGTGCAGCGTTAGAGCTGCTGCCTCAGCGCCAGAGACCGGGGTTTGATCCTGACCACGGTGCTGTCTGTACGGAATTTGTATGTTCTGCTGATGACCGCTTGGATTTTCACCGGGTGCTCCGGTTTTCTCCCACACTCCAAAGAGGTGCAGGTTTGTAGGTTAATTGGATTTGGTAAAATTGTAAAAATTGTATATTATTCCTAGGGTGTAGGAATACTAGTGCACAGGTTTGGCATGGACTCGGTGTGCCAAAGGACCTGTATCCACCCTGTTTCTCTAGAGTAAAGTAAGGTGCTGGAGTAACTCAGCAGATCAGGCAGCATCTATGGGGAACATGGACAGTTGACGAATCGGCTCATGACTCTTCTTCAGATTCCTCTTATCTACCTTATCTAACTTATCCAAAATGTACCTGCCTCTACCACCACCCCTGGCAGCGCGTTCCAGACACTCACCACACTCTTTACTTTTCCCACACTACTCCCTTAAACTTTGCCCCTTTCACAAAGCTATGCTCGCTAGTATTTAGGTTTTGATTAGTTTAGTTTATTATTGTCACGTGTACCGAGGTACAGTGAAAAGCTTTTATTTCCGCGCTATCACAGTGCCCAGATAAAGGATAAAAGGTACAACATTTCTTGCAAGATAATGGTCCGATAAAGTACGATTAAAGGTCTCCTTCCTGGGAAAAAGATTCTGTCTTCCCTATTTATGTCTCTCCTAATCTTGCATATTGCTATCAGGTTTCCCTGCAACCTCCAGAAAAGTCTGTTCAACATCTCCTTAAGGCTAATTCGCACCAATCCAGGCTTCATTCTGGTAAACCTCCTCTGTAGTTCTGAAACCTCCACATCTTCCTGTAATGGGGCGACCAGCTCTGCACGCAATGCCACAAATGTGGTCTAACCCAATAAAGCTGCATCAAGACTTCCTGAATCCTTAAATCTTTCCAGATAGGAGATGCAGGAAAAATGCAACTCAGGCCAGAAACCAGCTGGTCAAAGACAATAGGTTGAAGGTTAGAGGGGAAAGGTTTAATAGGGACCTGAGGGGCAACTTTTTTTTCTCCTAAAGGGTGGTGGGTATAAGGAATGAGTTGCCAGAGAAGGTAGTTGAGGTTCGATGGTGCTTTTAATGTCACAAATGCAAACACATAGTGAAATTATTTTCTTACCGACAGTCCAGTATAGTATTACCATACTCGAGTACATTCCCAATTAGCAAATTGTACTGAAATTGTCTACTGATCCTGCATTTCCAGAGTCCAGTCCATGCTCTGTCTATTGTGAGTGGCACCTGTTCTAGGCAAGCGCCTACGACTCCACGAATAGTATGATTTGACTGGATAGCAGTGGAGAGCACATAAACAGAGGCAGTCCACTGTATGCTCCTTAGATGCTCCCGCTGAGTTTCTCCAGAATTTTTGTCTACCTTCGATTTTCCAGCATCTGCAGTTCCTTCTTAAACTTGTTAACCACTGTATATCTCGGTATACGTGTCAATAATAAACCAATACTTATAATTTTTGAAACACCACACCGCATATGCAATCAGCAAACTCCAAACAGTTAGTTAGTCCCATTTCTGTGGGCAAATAGGACTAACTTAGATGGGACATCTTGGACAGCATGGATGAGTTGGGCCAAAGGGCCTGTTTCCGCTCTGTATGACTCTAATACATCAATAACAATGATTTTTAAAAAAAAATCATTTTGTACAACTATATCGGTTGAGGGACGAATATTGGGCAGGACATGCAGGCAATAGTGTTTACTCCGAGCAAGTTCTATTGATCAGTCTGAAGAAGGATTTTGGCCTGAAACGTTGCCTATTTCCTTCGCTCCATAGATGCTGCTGCACCCGCTGAGTTTCTCCAGCATTTTTGTGTACCTTCGATTTTCCAGCATCTGCAGTTCCTTCTTGAACACAAGTTCTATTGACCTTGGGTTCCAATGTTGCCAATGACCAGTTGAACTTGGAGATGCAGGCAGGTCCTCCCGGCCGGCAGGGGGCGCCGGGGCAGCAGGAGGCGGGCCGCTCTTTCCCTCCCCGCACTCTCTTTGACGCTGGGCCTCCAAGATGGCGGCGCCTAGGGCTTCGCGGAACGAGGGTGCGGGAAACGATCAACTTACTTTCCTCTCTCTATTTAAAAATCGCAAGGGGGAAAACTTCAGCAAACGAATGCAACCGGTTAGATACAACTTTGGGCGGGAGCAGCTGCATGGAGAGAGCTGCAATTAAGCGTTGTTGTTGCAATGGGAGCTTGGTTCCGGGACCCGGGAGGGACAGGGCTCGGGCAGGCGATCTGCAGCTGAAAACAACCTTTTGCAACGAATTGCACCCATAAAGACCGAGTTTGCACCTTTAATGCAACATTTGTCGTTCAGTGCATTCTCTTCCTGCTTCTTCTTGTCCTTATTTAGTCTGATGTTCATCTTGCCCTGGTGATTTTCTTGCAAAGGTTGTGTCACCGGCATTCACAGCCGAAGAGGGGCTGAAGGGCCTCTTCGTGTGCTGTGTTGCTCGACCTTCTTGTTGATTTTGCAAGGGTTGTGTTTGTGTGTTTTGGAAATAATTGTTTTTTTCTACTTCCTCTAAACATAGCTCAGTTTGCTTTAGATTGTAGAATATATTCAATACAGCACAGAAACAGTCAATTAATAGACGCTTTGGCCCAACTTGCTCATGCGATCAAGGTGCCCCATCTACATTAGTCCCACCTGCCCTTGCTTGGCCCATATCTCTAAACCTTTCCTATCCATGTACCTGTCCAAATATTTAAATGCTGTTATGGTACCTTCCTCAACTACTGTTGCTATGGTACCTACCTCCTCTGGCAGCTCGTTCATGCCCTCACCACCCTCTGTGTGAAAACGGTGACCCTCGGGTTCTTATTAAATCTCTTCCCTCTCACTTTAAACCTATGTTCTCAGGTTCTTGATTCCCCTGCTCTGGGTAAAAGACTGCTCATTCACCCTATCCGCCTCATGATTTTATACACAATGTATAAGATCATTTATTACACCCCTTCGACCCGCAATGTCATTCCCGTTCTCATCTTTGACTCAACGCTTCGAAGGATGCACAACAAAACTAGAGGAACAGCATCTAACCTTTGACAAGAGACTTCTCAGCCCCTAGGAGCCAGCACCAGACGCAGCAAATTTGGATAAGGACCCTTCTGTGTGTATTTTCCTTTCCTCTGGACACACCTTTCATTCCTTGCCTCTTTATTCTCTCAAGTCTTTTACACCATCACAAACTTTTGCTCTCCTGCCCTCTATGCTTTTTTCCCCAATTTTTATTCTTATTTGAAGTACGGTGTACATGCCTTCATTGGTCAGGCATTGAGTATATGAGTCATGATGTAGCTATATAGGACTTTGGTCAGGCTGCATTTGGGGTATTGTGTGCAGTTCCAGTCGCCCCATTACAGGAAGGATGTGATGGCTTTGGAGAGGGTGCAGAGGAGGTTTACCAGGATGATGCCTGGATTAGGGAGTATTAATTACAGTGAGAGTTTGGCAGACTTGGATTGTTTTCTCCAGATTGCTGGAGGTTTGCAGGGAGATCTGATAGAAGTATATAACATTATGAAGGGCCTCAATAGGGTAGACAGAACATTTTATCTATGCCCTCTAAATAATAGAGGGGAGAGATTTAAGGTGAGAGGCAAGTTTTTATATACAGAGGATAGTGAGTTCCTGTAACATGTTGCCGGGGTGATGATGAAGGCAGATACGTTTGTGGCATTCAAGAGACTTTTGGATAGGCAAATGGATATGCAAGAAATGGAAGTATATGGATCAGGTGCAGGCAGATAAGAGTTTGGCTTGGCATCATGTTCAGCACAGACATTGTGGGCCGAAGGGCTGTTCCTGTGCTGTACTATTCAATGTTTAAAATTCTACTCATTTATTTCTTATTTTAATGTAACGTCGCTGTTTAGTAACGTGTTGGACAGCCTGTGTTTTTTCCCCTGTAGTGCAGGGAGGCTGAGGAGTGGCCTTATAGAGATGTTTAAAGTCATGACGGACATGGATCAGGTGAAAGGCCGAAGTCTTCTAGAACTGGAGGGCATAGGTTTAAAGTGAGAGAGGAAAGATTTCAGAGGATCCTGAGGGGCAGCTTTTCCACGCAGAAGGTGGTGGTGGGTGTAGGGAATAAGCTGCTAGAGGAGGTAGATGAGGTACTATAACAAGTCATTTGGACAGATGAGAATATCCATTGTAGATAAGAAACATTTAGAGGGAAATGTGCCAAAAGTTGGCAAATGGGACTAGACCCTCTGTTACCTGACCGTTCGAGTTTCTCCAGCACTTTGTGCCTTTTTGTTAAGGCAGCAGATAGCTCAGTAGCTCACTGAATGAGTTGGGCTGAGGGACCTATTTAACTTCATGACCATGTTAATTCTGTTTCTCCGCAGATGCTGCCTGACCTGTTGAGTGTTCTCCCTGTCGCCACTCAAGCATCTGCAGTCGTTTGCTTTGGCGTGGGAGGTGGTGGGCGAGGGGTGGGATCGTTGCGTTAGACCTTGGCGAGACGGAGGACCCTCGTGAGGAGATGGAGGTTGCCGAGTGCCCGTTGGCTGGGGCGGGCGAGCTGCGGGCCAGTGTTGAGAGGGCAGAGGCCACGTTCCCCCCCGGTGCCAGCGACTCCCCCTCAGACTCCCTCTCGGAGGGTCACGTGGTCACCATGCAGGCACAGACCCACCCTTTGCCACAAGGACACCTGGCTCCAGACTCCGAGCCGACCAGCGGCCGTGGTGACTCTATCCCTCTGCCAGATGCCTTGGACGGATTGGCTGCCGGCGGCGGTCAGCTGACAGGAGCTCCCATGCCCTCCGACCCTCATAGACTGGACGTGACGAGAGGTAAAGATGCACCGTGCGGTCACAGTGTGGCGTACATCGCGGAAACAGGCCCTTCGGCCCACATTGTCCCTGTCGTCCAAGTTGGCATATTGGGAGGCAGTAACAAGGAACTACAGATACTGGTTTACAAGAGAGGCCACAAAGTGATGCAGGGAGGGGGGAAAGATTTAATTGGAACCCAAAGGGCAATTTTTCACTCAGATGGCGGCACAGTGGCACAGCGGTAGAGTTGCTGCCTCACAGCGCTAGAGACCTGGGTTCAATCCTGACTACGGGTGCCGTCTGTACACAGTTTGTACGTTCTTCCAATGACCGCGTAGGTTTCCTCCGGGTGCTCCAGCCTCCTCCCACATTGTCACGTGCACCGAGGTACAGCGCAAAGCTTTGATTTGCATGCTATGCAATCAGTCCAGATAATACTATCGGATCAGATATACAATCAAGTCGTCAAGTACAATAGGTGGAGCAAAGGGGAAGATACAGAGTGCAGAATATAGTTCTCAGCATTGTAGCGCATCTGATCCAGAGACAAAGTCCAATGACCACAATGGGGTAGAGGTGAATCGAACAGTATCCTAGCTTATGGAAGGATCGTTTTGAAGCCTGATAACAGAGGGGAAGAAGCTGTTAACGAGTCTGGAGGTGTGCACTTTCAAGATTCTGAATGGTCATTCCATCAGCTCGGGTACTGTCCAATTCACCTCAACCCCATTGCGGATATTGGACTTTGTCTCTGGAACTGATGCGCTACAATGCTGAGAACTGCACTCTATCTTCCTCTTTGCTCTACCTATTGTACACATTTGGCTTGATTGTATTAGGTATAGCATTATCTGATCTGATTAGCAGCATGTAAAACAAAGCTTTTCACTGTACACGTGACAATAATATACATGAACCATACAATTATAATTAAGTATGGGGGAGGGGAAGGAATGACCAGGGTAGGACAAGTGATAGAGCTAGCTACATAGATAGAGAGACAGTGTGCAATCAGGCCCTTTGGCCCTCTGTCCACGCTGACCAGCGATCCCTGCACAACAACACTATCTGACACATAAAGGTCGATTTACAATTTTTCTGAAGCCAGTTAACCTACAAACCAGCACGTCTTTGGAGTGTGGGAGGAAACCAGAGCACCCGGCAAAACCAAACGTGGTCACAGGGAGAACATACAAACTCTGTACAGATAGTGCCCATAGTTGGGATCGAGCCCGGATCTCTGGCGCTGTAAGGCACCAACTCTACTGCCGTACCACCAGTCTATGATGGTGTTGGAGTTACTGTTCAGGACGTTGACTCTCAGTTGGGACTTGAGTCCCCCGCGTTGGGTTACAGAGATTGCCTGGGTTTACTGTTGAGGTCTGTTCCCCTCTTGCACCCGCAGAGAGCTGGGACCTCCTGGAGACGGCGCAGGTGCTGAGCGAGATTGCCGGGCCCTTCCCGCCGGGCAGCGGCACGTCGGAAGAGGAGAGCCCGCCCAATCCCTTGGCCCGGGTGTCCGACCCACACCTCCTGGTCCTGTCGACGGCGCAGACGGAGAACCCCGAGCTTCAGGTGACCGAGGAGGTGATTCTGGAACTCCCCAACGGCATCAAGATGTACGGCAAAGACCTGTCCGGCCTTACGGAGCTCCTGCATCCAACACAGGTACTGGAACATAAACTGCAACCGGCAGGAGGGAGCAGTGGAGTCTAATGCAGAGGAGTGCGAGCTGCTCCATTTTGGGAACTCTAACGAGGGCAGGACCTACACAGTGAACTCGAGGGCCTGAGCTATAGGGAGATATTGGACAGGCTAGGAATTTATTCCTTGGAACGCAGGAGGATGAGGGGTGTATTAGATCATGAGAGGCATAGATAGGGTGAATGCGCAGTCTTTTACCCAGAATCAAGAACAAGAGGATCTTAGGTTTAAAGTGAGGGTGGAGGGGGGTGGAAGATTTAACAGGGACCTGAGGGGCAACGTGGATGTATGAAACGAGCTGCCAAAGGAGGTAGTTGTGGCAGGTACCATCATGTTTAAGAAACATTTGGACAGATACATGGATAGGATAGGTTTAGAGAGATATGGACCAAAGGCAGGCAAGTGGGACTGGTGTAGATGGGGCATGTTGGTCGGTGTGGGCAAGTTGGGCCAAAGGGCCTGTTTCCACGCTGTGTGATTCTATGTCCATTAGTTTAACTTAGTTTCATGTTCTGCTAATCCAGCTGGTCATGTCGGGTCTCCACCATAATCACAAGAAGCATCTTAAATCAACAGGGCGGCACAGTGGTGCAGCGGTAGAGTTGCTGCATTGCAGCGCTTTCAGCGCCAGAGACACAGGTTCGATCCCGACAACGGGTGCTGTCTGTATGGAGTTTGTACGTGCTCCCCGTGACCGCGTGGGTTTTCCTCAGTGATCTTCGTTGTCCTTCCACACTCCAAAGATGTACAGGTTTGTAGGTTAATTGGCTCGGTATAAATGTAAATTGTCCCTAGTGTGTGTAGCGTAGTGTTAATGTGCGGGGAATGCTGGACGCTGCGGACTCGATGGGCCGAAAGGCCTCTTTCCGTGCTGTTGCTCTGAAACTAAAAAACTAAACCTAAAATATACTTAACAGGTTACATATAACTGTTGACCTATAATATGACTGTCCCTGCTCTGGGAGTGTGTGATGGGACAGCCCAGAACCAGGGGTCACAGTCTTAGAATAAAGGGGAGGTCATTTAAGACTGCGGTGAGAAAACACTTTTTCACCCAGAGAGTTGTGAATTCATGGAATTCCCTGCCACAGAGGACAGTGGAGGCCAAGTCACTGGATGGATTTAAGAGAGAGTTAGATAGAGCTCTAGGGGCTGGTGGAGTCAAGGGATATGGGGAGAAGGCAGGCACGGGTTATTGATAGGGGACGATCAGCCATGATCACAATGAATGGGGGTGGTGGCTCAAAGGGCCGAATGGCCTCCTCCTGCACCTATTATCTATGTTTCTATGTAGAGGGAGCTGCAGTCCGAATTGTGGAAGTAACATTACTGGTCTTGTTGATGATGAAGGTTTGCGGTGCTGAGTGTGATTTGCTTTTGGGACCGTGACCTTTCACCGGGCAGGTCCTCCTGCAGGTCGGCCCTCGGAAGTTCACGCTGGCCACGACTGACGCGCTGCTCCCGGCCGGCTCTCTGGTCTTCACCGTGTCACAGGAAACGACGCAGGATGAGACTCCGGTGAAGCAGCCAGGTGAGTCCCCTCATCACTTTAGTTTCATGTGTTTTGTGTTTTATGACTGTTGTCAGATCAATTTCCCTCCTGGGATAAATAAAGTTCTGTTGTATCGTATCGTCCCCCAACCCCCAGCTGGACCTTTAGTTTAGCTTGGTGCAGAGATACAGCGTGGATACAGGCCCTTCAGCCCTCAATGGTTCTTTATTGTAATGTATGCACTGCACAGTGAAATTCCTTTTCCATAGCTCACATGTGCATATGTTTTAATTTAGTTTACAGCAGGGAAACAGACCGTTCGGCCGACCGGGCACCCATTCTGTGCCGCCCAGCTATCCCTGCAGACGAGCACTATCCTGCATATACGGGGGACAATTTACAATTTTCAGCAGCCAATTAACCTACAAACC
The DNA here is from genome assembly GCF_028641065.1 of Leucoraja erinaceus. NCBI lineage: Eukaryota > Metazoa > Chordata > Chondrichthyes > Rajiformes > Rajidae > Leucoraja > Leucoraja erinaceus. The sequence continues at coordinate 33,036,919 of NC_073391.1, read as the reverse complement.
TGTACGTCTTTGGAATGTGGGAAAAAACCCGAGCACCCGGAGAAAACCTACGCAGGTCATGGGCAGAACATACAATCTCCGTAGCGACAGCACCCGTGATCGGGATCGAACCCTGGTCCCTGGCGCTGTAAGGCAGCAACTTTACCGCTGCGCCACTGTGCCGCCCTATTTTTATAAAAGTTGCCATATTTTGGTGTAATTTACATAAAAGTCCAAAGCGGCTCTCGATCCTAGTGAGCCCCAGGCTGCTGCCCCACGGGCCTCCCTGCCTCCCGCTCTGAACTTGAAAGCCGCTTTTGGGTTGACCCTGGAGAAAAGCCCACCGGGGGGGGGGGGGGGGGGGGGGGGGGGATGGGTGGAGTCATAGGGAGAACATGCAAACTCCACACAGACAGCACACGAGGTCAGGATGGAACCTGGGTCTCTGGCACTGTTAGGCAGCAGCTCCACCGCTGCACCATCTCTGAAGTGTAAAGTAGAGGCATTGGCTGTTGCTTCATTGCTCGCCACAGATCGTGTTTCTTTAAACAGATGCAGAAGTGGAAGGGAGCTTGTACAGATGTTACCTCTGCAGTTTGACCTTCAACCGCCGTGGCAATTACGTCCGACACAAGAAAATCCACATGGTCAACACCGAGGTTGGTGGGCTTCCTGTTTCTTCCCATCAGCAAAGTATGACCAATAGCTCACTCGGGGCTCTGTCCTCTCCTCTCCTCTCCAACTACCCCCTGAGACCTCTTCCCTCCAACCCCATTCCCTTGCCACCAATAATGGAAGAAACGTCCAGACACGAAACGTCACCTATCCGTGTCCTCCAGAGATGCTGCCTGACCCACTGAGTTACTCCAGCACTTGGGTGTTCTGCACAAGATTCCAGCAGCTGCAGTTCCACATGTCAGTACCTTCAGCTTGCCCATCAATGGCCTTGCCTTCAGCTCCCTGGGCACAATGTTTAGAGATACAGCATGGAAACAGGCCCTTCCGTCCACAGAGTGTATGCCCACCATCGATCACCTGTTTGTACTAGTTCATTCTGCTGCAAGAAGGGTCCCGACCTGAAACGTCACCTATCCATGTTCTCCAGAAATGATACCTAACCCACTGAGTTACTCCAGCACTTTGTGTCTTTTGTTTTTGTAGAATCCAGCATCTGCAGTTCCTTGTTTCTTCATGGCACTAGTTCCATGTTATCCCGCTTCTCATCCACTCCCAACACATTATGGGCAATTTTCAGAGGAACAATTAACTTACAAAGTTGAAGGGTTTTCTGCAGAGAACAAATATACCTCCAGGGGTGTGTTAGAGGCTGGGATCTTTCAAGGGGTTTGGAGGGTTTATGTGTCCAATGACAGATGCCTGGAATTGAGTTAAAGGCTGGGATCTATCGAAGGGTTTATGCACAGGAATGTACCCCTGGGATCTGGGACGTCTTTGAGGTATGGGAGGAAACCCACGCGGGCTGCCATGGAGCTGATCATTCAACACTGCTAATGCTGCCTCTTTCCCCTCTCTTCCCCCCCCCCCCCCCCCCCCCCTCTCTTCCCCCCCCCCTCCTCCCCCCCCCCCTCTCCCCCCCTCCTCCCCCCCTCCCCCCTCCTCCCCCCCCCCCTCCCCACCCCCCCTCTCTTTCCTCCCCCCAACCCCCCCTCTCCCCATCCTCCCGCTCCCCTCCCCACTCCACCTCTTTCCCCTCCACCCCTCCGATGCAGGAGGATGCCAGGTACAAGTGCCCCCACTGCGACCGGCAATTCATCCAGCATTGTGACCTGCGTAGACACACACACGTCCACACAGGGACCCAACCCCACAAGTGCGAGCTGTGTGGCAAAGCTTTCCTCAGAGCAAGGTAAGGGAACGGTCTCCCCGACGACCAGGGGCAATCTCACCCAGCCTCCTCCCCTATGGTTGGTGGGCACTGTACGATGGGCGCTGTACAGTGGGCGCTGTACGGTGGCCGATTGTCGGCACTGGGTCTGCACTCGCTGGAGTTTAGAAGGATATGGGGGGACCGAATTGAAACCTACCGAATAATGAAAGGCCTGGATAGAGTGAATGTGGAGAGAATGTTTCCACTACTGGCAGAGTCTAGGTCTAGAGGGCCCAGCCTCGGGATAAATGGATGTTCCTTCAGGAAGGAGATGAGGAGGAATTTCTTTACTCAGGGGGTGGTGAATCTGTGGAATTCATTGCCACAGACGGTGGTGGAGGCCGTCATTGGGTATTTTTAAAGCAGAGGTTGATTAGTAAGGGTGTCGGGGGTTACGGGGAGAAGGCAGGAGAATGGGGTTGAGAGGGAAGGATAGATCAGCCATGATTGAATGGTGGAGTAGACTTGATGGGCCGAGTGGCCTAATTCTGCTCCTGGATCCTATGAACGTATGACCTCCCGTTTGCTTCTGACGCTGTGTTCTGCTTGGCTTTTTCAGTGACCTGGTGGTTCACAGACGGTTCCACACCAAAGATCGACCCTTCCAGTGCGGCCAGTGCCAGAAATCCTTCTTCCAGTCTGGTGAGTTTGTCCAAGACCCTGTCCAGTCCAAACCCCCAGATCCGCAAACTCCCCAAACCCTTTGAATGATCCCAGCCTGGAACTCACTCTCAGGTGAGGGTTGTTCTGTATATAAACCTGTAAACCTCTTGATTACATCCCAGCTTGTAACGCAACCCGAGCATCTGTTATACTGTCCATAAACAGCCCCTGAAAATATCCCAGCCTGTAACCAGCAGGATATGTTACTGTCTATAAAACTCTGTTTACTCCAGCACTTTGTGTATATAAAACTCGATGATCCCAGCCTTCAACTCAATTCTGGGCATCTGGTATTTTGTGCAAAAACCCTCCTAACTGCTCAGTAGACCCCAGTCAGTAACTCCTTACTAACCAAGAATCTGCAGATCTCTGCCTTAAAATACCTAACAACTAGCCCTCCACAGCATATGTGTCAATGAATTCTACATGTTCTCTCTGGGTGCTCTGTTTTTCTCCCACATCCCCAAGACATGCAGGTTTGTAGTTAATTGGCCCTCTGTAAATTGTCCCTCGTGTGTAGGATAGAGCCAGCGTACAAGTGACTGTTGGTCAGCGAGGGCTCAGTGGGCCAAAGGGTCTGTTTCCGCGCTGTATCTCTAAAATAACTAACGATTCCAGTCTGCAGCTTATTCCCAGATATGTCAAAATGGAGAAGCAAAGAACTGGTTTATAGCAAATTGCTGGAGTAACTCAGCGGGTCGGGCAGCATCTCTGGAGCAAAAGGATGGGTGATCTTTCGCGACCCTGGTAATGAATAAGGTTGCGATGCAAAACATCACCCATCCTTTTTCTCCAGTGATGCTGCCCGACCCGCTGAGTTACTCCAGCACTTTGTGTCTATCCTAGACATGTCAATGTTTGTTTGGGACCATTGATTTTCAAGACCTTTCCAAATATGCAATTTATTTTAGCTGAAGCCTCCCATCACTGCCCCTGATATTGAAAAACTCCAAGGAAGCAAACCTAACGCTGGGCCCCATTCAATAATAATAATACAATCTTCATCCCCGGTGGAGTTTATTGCTTGAATCGACCTTGCGGAAGTACTTATGACTGAGGAGAGAATGTCCAGTTATTTCAATGTGAAGACAACTGCTGCTTAACGAGATCAGGTGCCTTGTTGCAGCCTTGACTTTAGCAGCCTGTCACATGAGATGCCTGTACACATCATGGTGGCAGTGTATGAAGTTCATTGGAGATAGACACAAAATGCTGGAGTAACTCAGGCGGGCCAGGCAGCATCTCTGGTGAGAAGGAAAGGGTGATGTTTCAGGCCGATACCCTTCTCCAATCTGAAGAAGGGTCTCAACTCGAAACGTCACCCATTCTTTTTCTCCAGAGATGCCACCTGTCCCTCTGAGTTACTCCAGCATTTTGTGGCCACCTTTGGTGTAAACCAGCATCTGCCGTTCCGTCCTTTACATATGAAATCCATTCACAACTTCAAAATCATTTTCAGCTTGTGGACTCCACACAATATTCGGACTAGATTGAACATCACTCCTGTAGCTGAATAGCCTCCCGGGGCAGCACATTGGCCAGCGTAAGAGCTGCTGCCTTACAGCGCCGGAGACCCCGGTTCAATCCTGACCACGGGCGCTGTTGGTGTATGAATGGGTGATCGCGGGCTTGGTGGGCCGAAGGGCCTGTTTCCGTGCTGCATCTCTGAACTCCACTAATAAAATATCAAACCCATCTGTTGGAATCTCAGGTTGAAATATAGGAATATTTTACATTTTGCATCCCATTCAATCTGTATTCACAGATGTAAGCTTAACAATCAATAGTTCCACATCACCTACAAATATCAATGTGGTAAGCACCCTACTGATGGTTGGCATGGACTCGGTGAGCCGAAGGGACTGTTTCCACACTCCCTCTAAAGTCTAAAGTAAAGGAGGCTTGACGGAGGCTCCCATGATCAGTGTCTATCACAAAGCTGCCATTGAATAATGGACCACACATCGACTGGTTTGAAGGTAGTAGGAGAGGAAGGGGATGGAGGGCATTGAACCCTTGGCTGTGGACCCTTTGTGCAATTGGTGATTTACTCCACAGGTGACCTCCGGCGGCATGTGAGGAACATCCACATGACCAACGCCCGGATGTTGAGCTGTGGCCACTGCAAGAAGAAGTACATCAAGGAGGCCACGCTGCTCCACCACATCCAGACCGTGCACCAGGATATCCTGCTGCACACCCTGAAGGAACAGGAGCAACACAGCAGGTACGTTTAGTTTAAAGATATACCGCGGGAACAGGCCCTTCAGCTCACTGAGTCCGCACCGACCAGCGACCACCATTCGTTCATTCATCATCGTTGAAAACTTTAGCGACGCAGCAGTGCTGGTTTCCAACTGGAACGGTGACGGACGCACCACACGTCTCCGTCCTCCAGTTCCTGCAGACTTCTGCCGCTGGAAGTATAGGATTTTGGTGTGTGTGCTTTATCATCATTCCTCGCAATGCAATGTACGACAGTGATCGCCACTTCTACTGAAGTGTGTGTGGCTCGCTAGAAGCCCATCTGCCCTTTGACAGGTCTTGTTTTTGGTCCTGCTGGTGGTCCACAGCCCCCTCCTCACCTGGAAAACCTGGTGGGGGAGACTGTTTAGTCGCAGACTATCCAACCTTGGAGGATTACATGGTTACATGGTACCCGTGGCGGGGGGGGGAACTCCTCCTCTCCCCCCCCTTTGTCTTTGGAGTGTGGGAGGAAACTGGAGATCAGGAGAAAATCCACGCAGGTCACAGTGAGAACGTGCAAACTCTGTACAGACAGCACCCCCTAGTCAGGATCGAATCCGGGTCACTGGCGCTGTGAAGCAGCAGCTCTACTGCTATGCCACCGTGCCGCCCGTTTAACTTAGAGATACAGTACGGCAACAGGCCCTTCAGCCCACCAACCGTCAATCAATCAATCACACTAGTTGCCAGGTCCGATTGTTTCGTACCTTTTCATACCTCTATTTTCCCTCCCCCTCTTAGTCTGAAGAAGGGTCTTGACCAGAAACGTCACCTATTCCTTTTCTCCAGAGGTGTTGCCTTGATCCACTGAGTTACTCCAGCATTTTGTGTCTATCTTCGGGGAGAGGGCATGAGAATGTGGTTGAAATGGAAAGAAAGATCAGCCATGATTGAATGGTGGGGTAGATTTGATGGGCCAAATGGCCTAATTCCAATATTATGGCATGAACATCATTGTATTTGACTATTGTTCATGTTGAGCGAGCAATTTATTGAATGTTCCCGCTGCTGTGCGTTGATTTGTGTTTCTACCGCTGTCTTGCAGTGATGTGATGGTGGCGGAGGTCGGAAATGGAGACGAGGACGAGAGGGTATTGAGCGGCTACAGACTGCCGCACGTGGAGACATCCACTACGGATGATAACGGTGAGTGGAACTGCCGGCAGGGGGCTGCTCGGTCTGGCTGGGTGAACAAGATTGTACAGTGGTGACGTGTGTTAAGTCAGCGGGGTTCCAGGTGTGAAGACCTTGGATGATCCTAACAAGCGGGTTAAGAACACAGGGGAGAACGTGCTGTGAGTGGCACGGTGGTGCAGCGGTAGAGTTGCTGCCTTACACTGCCAGAGACCCCAGTTCCATCCTGACTATGGGTGCTGCCTGTGCGGAGTGTGTGCGTGATCTGCGTGGGCTTTCTCCGGGTGCTTTGATTTCCTCCCACATGCCAAAGACATACAGGTTTGTAGGTTAATTGGCTTGGTAAAATTGTAAGTTGTCCCTAGTGCTAGAGTACTGGGTGGTTGCTCTTCAACGGAGACTCGGTGGACCGAAGAGCCTGTTTCTGCGCTACATTAAACAGAAATGGGCTCTGTGCTGATCTCCTCTGCATACATGTGACCCATCTCTATCTCTCTATTCCTATTAAAAACCCTCAAACTGTCGTACATTTCCCACACCACCGCTGGCAGTGTGTTCTAGGCCCCCACCACTCACTGGAACAGCTCTTCATTTTCCTCTATGTTACTATTTATTTTCTCACACGGGGAGAGGAAAACATGCACATCCTGACCCACCAGTCACGGCTTCCTGCTCTACATTTAATAACTGCTTCACTCCGATGTGCTCTCCACTTCTAACCGCTCCCATTCACATATCGATCATGCCAGCCTGGTTTCCAACATCCTCATAGTCACCCCAGGTTTACCCTATCCGAGGCTCAACACCCCTCCCCTCGCCTCCTCTTAGAACAATACATCATGTGAACCCTCCTTCCCACACAGACCTTTCAGTCTGGGGTCCCCTTCACTGTCGGAGTGAGGACCCACGGAAACTAGAGGAGCAGTACCTCATATTTCACTTGGGCAGCTTACAACCCAGCGATATGTACCTTGATTTCTCCAATTTCAAGGAACCCTCCCAGTTGTCCTGCCAGTTCCACTGCTGCACCCTTCCAGTGGTCATCTGTTGCCAATCATCATTTTTTTTTTTCTGGCCTTTTCCTCCCTTCAGTTCTCTTTCTCTCCAGAAGTGTCTTGACCCGGAAACTTAACCCATTCATTTTTCTCCAGAGATGGTGCCTGACCCACTGAGTTACTCCAACACTTTGTGTCTATCTTCAACACAGGAACAGACTTTGTCCCACTGTGGCAAATATGCCAACTAAAACTAATCTCTGCTTGTATCCAATCAATATCCCTCCGTTTCCTGCATATCCACACACCTAGCTAAAAGCCTTTTAAACACAGCTATCCTCTCTGTCTCCACCAGCACCCCTGGCAGCGTGGTCACGGGAGCAACCACCCTATGTGTAAAAACACTTGGGAGAGATTTAAGTCGAGCTTTCTATTTTATTTTCCCCACTCACAGCCTGGTTGTATTTGGAACAAGCTACCAGAGGAAGCTATAGAAGTGTTTATAATTGTGACTTTCAAAAAGATAGTTGAAGAGTAGGATGTGGAAGTATACAGGCCAAAAGCAACTTGCCCTGAATGACGGCCGGTTGAAGGGCCCGTTTCCATGCTGTACAGCTTTATGATTCTGTGATCCATCCAACGATGGGGCTCAAAAATTGGAGGTGTAAAGGGACTTGGGAGTGCTGGTGGCAGGAACCCCAAAAGGTTAATTTGCAAGTTGAATCAGTCGTAAGGAAGGCAAATGCAATGTTGGCTTTTTACTTCAAGAGGATTAGACAATAAAAACAGGGATGTAATGCCGAGGCTTTATGGCACTGGTCAGACCGCATTTGGAGTATTGTGAGCAATTTTGGGCCCCATATGAGGAAGGATGTTCTGGCATCGGAGGGAGTCCAGAGAGGATTCACGAGAATCATTCCAGGGAATGATTGGGTTAATGTATAATAATCGTTTGACGGCACTGGGCATGTAATTGCTGGTGTTTATAGGGGTGGGGGGGGGGGGAGGCACTGAAATCTACCGATCAGTGAAAGGCCTGGATAGAATGGATGTGCAGAGGATGTTTCCACTAGTGGGGGAGTGTAGAACTGGGGAGCACAGCCTCAGAATAAAATGATGTACCTTTAGAAAGGAGATGTGGAGAAATGTATTTAGTCAGAGGGTGGTAAAGCTGTGGAATTCATTGCCACGGATGGTGTGGAAGCTAAGCCATTGGGTATTTTTAAGTTTAGATCGAGAGGTTCTTGCTTGGTACGGTATCAGGGGTTACAGAGAGAAGGTAGGAAAACGGGATTGAGGGGGAAAGATAGATCAGCCATGATAGAATGGCAGAGTAGACTTGATGGGCCAAATGACCTAATTCTGCTCCTATGTTTTGTGGACATGAATGCTGAGCAATGCTTTTTATTCCTCCACAGTCCTATCAACCGAGGCAGGTGTACATGGGGAGACTGCTTTGGAGGAGCCACATGCCCCACATTACGATACAGAGACCAATCCTTCTGTCTCAGGCCAGCTGTTGGAATCCACCGTCACGGACAGCGCGAGGGGACAAATGCAAGCTCTCCTAGGTTGCAGTGGGTCAGGACCCGGCCTTGTGTTGATAGACATGCACCCTGCGGTGACCATAGCTTAGCGGCTGGAGCTGGGAAAGCACTGAGACTGACCACCAGTGAAGTGAACTGACATTTCTTCTTTGCCAAGCACATGCTCCATTTTTCATCTGCAGAGGAAGATGTGATCCTGTGTAAGTTTGCAGTTACTTTAGAGATACAGCATGAAACAGGCCCGCCGATCACCCCGTAACCTAGCACTAACATACAGACGATTTACAAGTTTACCAAAGCCAATTAACCTGGATGTCTTGGAAGTGTGGTAGGAAACCGGAGCATCCGGAGAAAACCCACGTGGTCCCAGGGAGAAAGTGCAAACACCATACAGATAGCACCCGTTGTCTGGATCAAACCCGGGTCACTGGCGCTGTAAGGCAGCAACTCTACTGATGCACCATCATTGATCCTGTGTTATGTTGAATTGAATTGTACGGAACTGAAACAGACCTTTCTGCCCATCGTTAACCATTGATCCCAAAAACATTTAATTCTGACCAAGGAAAGCTCGGCATTCAATAATACCAATTGTGGCACTAATCTCCAGGGTTCGGGTGCCATTATCACACAACTTGTATTCCACTGGAGGAGCCCATGGTGAAGGAAAATTTAATGCTCAATATCAGCTTATACTTGGAATGACAAAGTGCTGGAGTAACTCAGGTGGTCAGGCAACATCGCTGGAGAATATGGGATAGGTGATATTTCGGATCGGGGTCTGAAGTCACCTACCCATGTTCTCCAGAGATTTGGAATATTATTGGAGAAACAATTCAACAGATATGCAGTCACATCTCTGGCCCTTGTTCAGCCATCTGTCAATCAAACCCCCCTCACTCGAATCTGAAGGGTCCCAACCCAAAACGTCACCTATCCATGTTCTCCATGGATGCTGCCTGACCCGCTGAGTTACTCCAGCACTTTGTGTCTTTCATCAGTAAACCAGTTCCTTGTTTCTACGTGAGCTTGGACTTACCTTGTACTATTGCTGATGTTTTATTCATGCTGATCTTTCTTGCTCCAGTCACAGGGAGGAGGTATGAATTTTAAATTCCCCTCCTATTCCCATTCTGGTGCACACCCATTTCTCCCACTATCCCACCAGTCACCTTCCTCCTTTCCCCTCCTCTACGCTCATCTCTCTTCCCGAGTCCTTAGTTTTCCTTTTATCCCCCTCTTTCCCCTTACACCCAATATCCTTCCCTCCACCTTCCCATTTCACTCTTTTTATCTGACACCTTTGTCTCCTTTCCACCTCCAGCCAGTCACCCCCCCCCCCCCAACCTGCATTCACCTATCACTTGCCAGGCTTTGTCTAGCTCTCTACCCCTTTTCCAGCTTTCTCCCTCCTCCAATCAGTCTAAAGAAGGGTCCCGTCCCGAAAATGTCACCTGCTCATTCCCTGCACCGATGCTGCCTGACCCGCCGAGTTCTTCCAGATCTTTGTTTTGCTTGAATTTTGAACTCTACATTAGAAAAATATTTTTTGATTTGAGTTTAGGAAATGAAGTACAAAATTGCCACAGCCAGAGACGCATTTTATAATTTAGGAGTGGTGGTTCAGAAATAATCCTGACCTTGGATGCGATCTGGATGGAGTTTGCGTGTTCTGTGATCGTATCGGTTTCCTCCCACATCCCAAAGACATGCGGGATTGTAGGTTAATTGGCCCTCCGTAAATTGCCCTTAGTGTGTATGGAGTAGTTGAGAATGTGGGATAACATAGAACTAATGTGAATGATGGTTGGTGTGGGCCCATTTCTACACGGTGTCTCTAAAGTAAAACCTACTCCCAGGAGCAACAGGCCCACAGATCCTTCTCACAACTTATCACCATGTCTAAATGCTGAAACTCTCAGCCAAAATCAAGGAAGGACATCAGTTCAGGAAGAGCACTGTGGGAACAAAATATGGACACTGGCAGCAATGCTCATGGCCTGAAAAGGAAGGGGAGACAACATTCTGGAGGGTGGAGGGTGGTAGATGAGGGATGCGGGGCTTGATGTTTTCGCCAGTCCTACGCACTCTTACCAGCAGGGGGCACAGTCCACCAGTCAGGAGTATAAGCTGAGCATCCAGATCCTCCCGAGATGCTGCTTGATACGCAAACTACTTCAGCACTTTGTGTCTATCTCCAGATCCTTAACATGACTGCTATGAAGTGTAGACACATTGTGCAAAGTTTGTTTCAGATCCCAAAGACTGGGCACAAAAAAAGACACCAAGTGCTGAAGTAATGCAGTGGCTCAGGCAGCATCCCTGGAGAAAAGGAAACCATGACATTTCGGATCGAGACTGCTTTGTTCTTTTCTCCAGAGATGCTGCCTGAGTTACTCCAGCATTTTGTGTCTATATTAGGTGTAAACCAGCATCCGCAGTTCCTTCCTACACCCTTCATACTTAGTTTGAAGGATTCCGACCAGAAATGTCAGGCATCAATTATACAACCCGAAACGTCACCTGTCCATACCCTCCAGAGATACTGCCTTACTCCAGCAGTCGTTTTTTAAATAAACCAGCATCTGCAGTTCCTTTTCTTTTTAAACCAAACACAGGGCTGTTCTGTCCAAAGTGTAGATACACAATTGTTCATTGTCACGACTGGGGCTTTGGATAAGCATTTAAATGAAAACACTTGCAAATCACTTTAACCATTTTATAAATGTACATATTATAAAGAGCTTGTACAGATATAGAATTACTTTGATTAGGAGGAAAGAAAATAAACTTGTATTCTGAAAACAATTCTGCTCCAAGAAACTAAATATACACAAACGTCATCCAATATTTACACACATCAGATACATAGAAGACTCAAATGCAGAATTCTGTATAGTGTAAACAGCACAAATCACAGGGAGATGCTTCAATAGTCTTTAACTGAATTCAATGCAATTGTAATTGTTGCCATCACTTTTGCTGTTAGGGGTGGTGTTTCACTGCTTCAGAATTCAGCATTGAACCTTTAGACAACACACATCTCCCCCTCTTTCTCCCGAGTGATCTGGAGATGTTGGATCTCATTTTAAAATCAAGTTATAATCAAAACATTTTTTTTTTTTGCTTCTGTTCATTTTGATTAATTAAAAAGGAAGATGTGCTCAGTTAAGTAAGAACTGGATGCCAGTGGAAACACTGATCCCCACCTGATGTAATCAGAGGCCATGTTGTTAATGCCTGATAGTGAAGACATTCATCTCATGTTATAATTGACTTTGCACGATTATTTCTGGTTAAATGTATTAATAGGGCAGCCAGGACAACTGTGTCAATGTGTTAGCTGTAACGTGCTACATTTGCTGTGTGGGTTCAACCTGCAGATCTGTGAAAGAGATAATGGACAGAAGAATGGGAACCGATGGAGTTTTAGCGCCGTTTCTCCACCTGCCCCGGCACATGGCACGCACCAGGGGAGTGTGTGACGCCCGCGGGAGTGTGCACCAATGCACACTTCCAATATGCACAGAAATAATGCTGGGATTGAGTGGAAATTTTAAACAATGTATATTCTGGTTAATTGGGTGTTAATAACAGAGTTGGGATGAAAACAACAATGCCCCGTGATTCATTTTGAGCTACTGTCGCTTCCAATTTCAATCATTTAGATTTCTATAAGTTATATCTGTTTTGAAAAAAGGTTAAAGTGAAATAATAGTTATTTCTCCATACATCCAAGAAATGTTTAGAGAGGTATGGTGGGTCCAAATGCAGACAAATGGGACTAGCTAGGATCAGCATGGACAAATCGGGGCAAAGAGTCTATCTGTGCTGCATGACCAAGACCTGCAACTCGTTTTTATTTCAAATTTTAAAAGTGCCTGCTGTATTTCTTTAAGCAATATAACAGGTCAGATTCAGCAGAACAGCACTCAGCTCTGCCAAATGAGGGATGTGTGGTGGATCAGAGAATAACAGAGCTGACCGTTGGTTGGTGTTGCGGTGGGAAAATGTGGACTTCTTCATCGCTCTCAAATCCAGGACAAAAGGAGGGTGCAGGTGCTAAACAGCAGTACACTTGTAAGGAAAGAGTTTAAAAGGAGATGAAATTCGTCAAGGATGATTGTAAAATCTGGATGAGAACATTAAATGGACAATTGACTGGAACAAAAACTACAGATACTGGAACTCAAGATCAGGCGAATTATGGCATTTTATTTTTGAAAGGGACACTCCTCTTTCCCTGTATGGGGGGACAGTTGTTTTTCCTCTCTCCTCTTCCCAGCGTGTCCTTCTGAAGATGGAAAAACAGGGTGTGGTGCTTGCAAAGACAATGAGGATAAGAGGAAAAACCCCCCGATTAGCTTAATTGGATTATCACTATCATTAAACCTCCAATAGATCTATCCCCCCCCCCCCCCCAATCCAGTCCCATTCGCAACACATCTCCCCCATCCCATCTATCCAATCCCACACACAACATACCTTCCCCCTTCCATTCATCAGTCCCATACATACGTCTCCCCCCATCCAGCCTCATACGCAACAGATCCATCTTTAATCTATCACACCCATACACAACAGATCTCTTCCTATCCATCAGTTCCATACACACATCTCCCCCTTCCCATTGATTAGTCCCACCCACCACAGATCTTCCCCATTCCCATCCATCAGTCCCATTCGCATCAGATCTCTTCCTATCCATCAGTTTCATACACAACAGACCTTCCCCCTCTCCAGGCATCAGTCCCATACACTGCAGGCAGCCCATGGATTACATGGGGAAGACCTATTCATGAGGTATAAGCAATTCTATAATCAATTTCTTATTCATTCACAGGCTTCTCACCTTTGAGCTTTTTATAGGTAGGAGTTTAAGGGTCTAACCTGCAACTTACCCAAGGAGGCAACAATTCCCTGAGAATCAGCAGACTTTTACGCAGAGTGAAAAGGGAAGCTTTGTGAAAGGTTGGAAGGTGCAACGCAAGCACCTGAAGATGGGAAGCATGGATGTTCAGAACAAGATGATCATCAAATGCTCCCGTTTCTCCACCCAAAGAGTAATAGCCCATGGTAGTTTGGTTACATTATTTCAACATACTTTAAAAAAATAACAAATCTTGCCCAATTTGCACAAGTATTGTACGTTTAAAAAAAATGGAAGTACAGTCCATTGGAAACTTTGATTGGTGTAATTAATGCATAAAACACAAGTACTTTTTTTTGGTGCTTAGCTTGGCCTTTGCATGACTGTGGCATAAACAAACGTGATTAACCACTGCACAGTGTAAGCCAACGCAAAACAATTGTAGAACCCTCTCTATAAAGCCTCAATACGCCACCACAGAACAGCCTTTCAAAGATCTTCACTGCGTGCACTCTCAACAAAAGGACCAGTGAAATGGATGTCAAGTTGGCCAGAAATGATTATACTTTTTTTTTTGAAGCAGAGGTGAAAAAAATAAGTAGGATATGGGAGAGGGAACTGAGTAATGCCAGGGAGAAAGAAAGGGTAGGGAGAAACAAAGGCAGTGAAGAGGGAGGAAAATAGGTCAGGGGAGCAAGAGGAATTACCTTCATATACAGTCAAAAGCATTCATCAGCTGGCCAGAGTAAAAAGGTCAATTAATGAAACATGGTCCCCTCTTGTTGGCCTCCACTGTCGAGGACCAACAAAGCTGGCCGCTGCACTTCTTCCAGTGCACTCCAACATGACGTTGCTTCTCAGGTCAACCAATGTCAGAGCCCTTCAGGTCTTCTTGCACAAAGTAATATAGTCACATGTCTTGCATATGGATTTATTTTTATCTAATAATTAAATAGCAGCTACCTCATTGACTATAACCTGTACCACAAAGTCCTTCTGGATTTTGGTCTCCTGCAGCCGCATCTTGTCGGTGAGCAGCCTCCCTGAGAAGAACCAGCGCTGCCGGGAGGGTTCGATGGCCTCCTCCGCGTGCAGCTGCCGCTTCAGCTGCCCGATCGTGTCCGCCATGCTGGCGTTCAGTTTGACGTCCTTGCCGGTGGACAGGCGGACCTTGAGCAGGAACTCGCGCTTGGCGTGAGCCGGCGGGTCGGGCATGTCGGCTGCCTCCTCGTCGCACTTCTCCGTGATGAGGTTGAGGGGCGGCGCCAGACAGTAGACGGGAAGCTGGTACCTGTTGCCCAGCTCGTCGTAGCATTCCGACAAAGAACCTGGAGTAGGACACAGGGAATAAATATCTTCAGTCAGACCTCACATTCAACTCCCACCCAATACACACCAGGCTGGAAGCAAAATTGATTCTCTTAAGCAAGTATAATAGCATTTAAAATACATGATACATGGATAGAAAAGGCTTAGAAATATATGGGACCAGCTTTGATGGGGCACCTTGGTCAGCATGGACAAGTTGGGACAGAAGACCTGCTTCCATGCTGTATGACTGACGGAGTGGCACAGTGGTAAAGTTGCTGCCTTACAGCACCAAAGATTCAGCTTCCATCCTGACTATGTTGCTGTCTGTATGGAGTTTGTATGTCCTCCCTGTGACTGCGCGTTTTGTCTGGGTGCTCCGGTTTCCTTCCACACTCCAAAGACGTACAGGTTTGTAGGATAAAATTGTCCCTAGTGTGTGTAGGTTAGTGTATGGGATAATCGCTGGTTGGCATGGTCTCGGTGGGCTGAAGGACCTCTTTCCGCACTCTCTCTCGTCTAATGTCTCTAAGAGATTCACTCATTCATTGGCAATGACTCTCACCACATCGGCAGATTCATTAGCTGCCACAGGCTACAGAATAGCGCAGCACAGGAATAAGCCCTTTGGCTCAATGCTCGTACCAAACATGATGCCAAGTTAAATTAATCCCCTCTGCAGGCACATGATCCATGCCCTGAATATATCCATCTAAAAGCCTCTGACACACCACCAGTGTATCTGCATACATCACAACCCGTGACAGCAGGTTCCAGGCATCCACCACTTCTCCCTTACACTTTACCCCTTCCATCTGAAAGCTATACCCTCTGCTCTTTGACATTTCCACCCTGGGGAAAAGGCTCTGACCGTCTACCTTATCGATGCCTCTCGTAGTTTTATATCCTATCTTTAGACTTTAGATACAGCGGGAAAACAGATCCTTCGGCCCACAGAGTCTGTGCCAACCAGTAATACTACAAACTAAGGACAATTTACAATTTTACTGAAGCCATTTATCCTGCAAAACTGTACGTCTTTGGAGTGTGGGAGAAAACCTGAGCACCCGGAGAAAATACATGCGGTCACGGGGAGAACGTACAAACTCCGTACAGATAGCACCGTAGTCAGAATTGAACTCAGGTCACTGCTACTGTCAGGCAGCAACTCTACAACTGTGCCACTGGGCCACCCAATCAGGTTCCAGTGCTCCAGAGAAAACAATCTAAGTCTGTCCAACCGCTCCTTGCAGCTAATACCCCTAATCCACGCAGCATTCTGGTAAACCTCTTCTGGATGCTTTCTAAAGCCTCTATATCCTTCCTATAATGGGGCGACCAGAACTATACACAATACTCCAAATGCGGCCTGACCTTATACAGCTGCATCAGACTTCCTGACTTCTACTCAATGCCCCATGCGGCTGTCACGGAGTATTTAAAATTCATGAGCTCTGACAGTTAATAGCGAGCGCAATGGGTAATGAGATATTTCTTGGCACGCTACTGGTTTAGAATAACAGTGATCCTGTGAAGGGACATTCCCTTATTCCACTTCAGACCAGTCACACTCCCCCTCCCCCGCTCTCCCTGTCTACATTAGTACACTCCCTCCATGAAAACGATCACTTCTTATCAGCGACGTGTAGTTCCTTTGCCCAAGCTTCTCTTCTGTTAAGCTTTAACGATGAAAATGGGCAGTTTAATTATCAGTTCCAATCTTTGTTGGACTATGTGGATATGCGTTGAGTAAAGAACATGCTAAATTGAGTAGTGATCAGTCAGAAACCTTGGGTGATTATTTGGTTTTTGGGCCAAAATACCGATAAACCAAATAAGACCCCTTCATTTAGCTAGTTTGTCAAGTTTTAATGCAACACTGGGTGTTATGTTTACTCACCAAAACATCTGGACAAGTTATATTTATAGGGCACAGAAAAGACCCTTCGCCCCAACTCATCCATGCCAACCAAGATATATTCTAGCTCAAACAAGATTTATGACTACCATGTTAAAAATAATAACATCGCTAAACTTAAAGTAGTGGAGGCAGCCACCACAATTGATTTTATTTTAAATTGGAGGTGAATCATGCAGGGATGATATCCTGCAATCCGTCTGCACAGCAAGATGGAGTCATTTCAACATACATACATACCACTGGGATAGTTTACAGCATCTGTTGTCTCCAGCCTTTAATATTCCTGTGGTTCCTGGACAACCTCCCATTCCCATTCCATCTAAAACTCCGCTGCCTGTACCCTGCTTGGACAAAGGTTTGCTCAACCATAGACCGACAAAAAGCTGGAGTAACTCAGCTGGTCAGACAGCATCTCTGGAGAAAAGGAGTAGGTGACGTTTCGGATTGACACCCTCCTTCAGACTGAGCGTCAGGAGAAAGGTGCCCCTTGAGAGGGCTCAGCGGAATAGTTTGCTCAATCATAATCCAGTTTTGAGAACTCTGGATCAAACAATGACTCTAGTTTCAAGCTTATTGCCAAACACCTACCCATCCGATTAAAAGAAGAGCTAATATGCACAGCAAACACTTCAAGGGACTCAATCGAGTAAAGTCATCTTCAAGGACTCTGAGATTGTACCAGTTAGAGCCAAATACCACTGAAGCGATGTCATAAGGTACTGCAGCTTCTGGCCGACACAAAAACACACAAAGTACTGTAGTAACTCATCGGGTCTGGATAGGTGACATTTTGGGTTGGGCCCCTTCTTCCTACTGATTGTGGTGGGGGGGGCGGGGGGGGGAGATGGGGAAGGAGTGGAAAAACCTTGAAGAGAGGAGGGGCAGGACAGCCTGGCAAGTGATAGGTGGATACAGGAGGGTTGATTGGCAGATTTTGGGCAAAGTTCAGAGGTGAAAAGACAAAAAGTGAGATGAGGAACCCGAAGATAGAAGAGGTGTGAATGTGAAGCTAGAGAAAGGAATATAGTTGGAAGTGGATGGGAAGGGAGGGTAGGAAATAGACTAAAATCCATGAGGGGCACAGGGAAGAAAGTGGAAAGAAAAGGTTTGGGGGGGTGGGGGACGTTTGTAGGTTGGTGATCTAAAACTGCAGAATTCACAGAAACAGTGGGGAGATCACCATTGCTTCCACAGTTAGGAGGTTCAAAATACACCCAGACCTGGTAGATCAACATCTTCAAACTAGTGGTTTTCCAGGGAGCTTTCTCAACATTGCAATGTTTACAGGCACAGGATTTCCTAGACCAATGTGTTTTTTTTGGCAGTGCATGATTAAATAAGGAGGGAGACGGGGAGTGGGGGAGAGACAGTGGGAGCGGACAGTCTTGAAGGGAGGGTCAAGAATAATTTGATTTGACGAAGGTGCGTGGATGCAGGATTTTTTTTTAGTTGTGAGACGATGGAATGAGTCATTGGACCAGTTCCCTAACCTGTCTGCATCTCTTTGACAGACCAAATTAACCTTGCACGTTAGTTATACTTTACAGAAATTGGTGACAGCATTATATTACGAGAAATATAATTTTGAGTGCAGTTCTAGTTTGACCAATGTGGAGACACTGCTCACACCTGGCCTATAAATTTTAACCCAGCCAACTTTACTGAAGAACTCAATTGAAACTGAACAGTGCAGGGGGTGATATGTAAACTGGAGAACTGTAGATGCAGGTTAATACACAAAAGGACACAAATTGCTGGAGTAACTCAGCGGCTCGGGCAGCATCTCTTGATAACATGGATAGGTGATAAGTTCATAAAATACAAAGCAGAATTGGGTCATTCAGCCCAACAAGCCTTTTGTGGCAATGAATTCCACAGATTCACCATACTGAAGAAATTCCTCCTCAAATCCTTTCTAAAGCAGTGTCCTTTTATTTTGAGGCTCTGGTCCTAGACTTTCCCACTAGTGGAAACATCTTCTTCGCATCCATTTTATCTAGGCTTTTCACGATTATCATAATGTTTCGGGTTAAGATCCTTCTTCAGATGTGCGAATTGCCTTGGCAAAAAAGTGCAAGCAGAACTGGCAACGCCATTAACCTTAATGAATTTTCTCTTTAAAAAAAAAATGCTGGAGTAACTCAGCGGGTGAGAGAGCATCTCTGGAAAACATGGGTAAGTGGAGTTACAGGTTGGGACCCTTCTTCAGACCTGCTGAGTTACTCCAACAATTGATTTTTTTTGTAAAATCAACATCTGCTTTTGTTTATGAATGTTTTATTTCCTTGTTCCATTCATCATTCTCCAAAATAGAACAATCGCTAAAGAAAACCTCAGTGATCTACTGAATCAATACCCAAATGCAAAAATGCAAACCAATGTTTTCCAGGACCTCTCTGATTAACCAGAATCAGTGTAGAACCAGGCTCTTCTGCCCAGCTACACCGGCTAACATGCCCCATCTACACTAGTTCCACCTGCCTGCATTTGGCCCACATCCCATTAACCTTATCCCATACCTTGTGCCTGTCCAAATGTGTTTTTTTTAATGTCAAGATAGTACCTGCCCTCAACTACCTCCTCTGGAAGCTTGTTCCATATATCTACCCTTTGTGTTAAAACGTTGCCCCCCAGATACCCATTAAATACTTCACCCCTCACCTTAAACCCATGTCCTCCGTTTCCCCTGCTTCTTGATTCCCCTACTCTGGGGCAAACATTGAGCATTTACCCTATCTATTCGTCTCATGATCTTTAATTCTCCTTCCCATTCCTACACAGACCTTTCAGTCCTAGGTCTCCTCCATTGTCTGAGTGAGGCTAAATGCAAATTGGAGGAACAGCATCTCATATTTCGCTTGGGCAGCTTACTGCCCAGTGGTATGAATATTGATTTCTCTCACTTCAGGTAACCCTGGCATTCCCTCTCTCTATCCCTCCGCCACCCAAGTCGCATTAGCTTCTCGTTTTCACCCTACTAATAGCTAATAATGGCCTGTTTCCTTTATCACCATTACATTTCTGCATATCTTTTATTCATTGTTCTTTATCTCTCCACCGGCTATATCTCTCGTTTCTCTTATCCCTAACCAGTCTGAAGGGTCTCGACCCAAAACATCACCCATTTCATCTCTTCAGAAATGCTGCCTGTCCCGTTGAGTTAATCCAGCTTTGTGTGTCTATCCTCTCATGATCTTATCATTTAGTGACTCTTCCAATAATCCTGCATCACTTGTTTTTACTCAGCATGCTATTAACAAAAAAAATCCCAACAGTTTAAAATAAATCCCTTGCCTCAAGGGATTCCAAGATTGGTACTATTAAAAGAAATGATCTCCAGACTTTCACTTGCATCTGTATATTGGCATCTATTACTGTACAATGTCCAAGTTTGAATCACTTGCATTCATACTGGGATTCTCCAATAATGATGCTCGGGTTATGAGGGGGAGAATGGGTGCTGGTGGGAAAGTGTGTTTGTTTTACGAAACAAAAATCAGAAGATTTGAAGCCGGTGCAGGAAAATAATGCTGAAGTAAAGATTAACCACGATTTTATTTAATAGTGCAGCTGGCATATGGGCCATTGACTGACACCGTGTTTATTTATATGAATAGGGAAGGAAAATAGTACCTGGAGCACAAGGTACTCGATTAGACTTTGTACAGCTACCAGCTCACTAAATATTTGTTCAGGGCACGAGTCCCTTATGAATCACAACAGCACAAATAAACAAAACACTAATCTCCTCCACCCCGAGGCGGGAGTCACAATAGATCAGGGTGCAGATGCTGGAGATAGTTTGAAGTCCTTTGTTATTTGTCACATTTAAGTAAGTGAAATGTTCTGCAATCTGGCAATAGCAATTAGAAGGGTCAGGGTTTTTCCACCTTGTAAACATTGGAATTTTCCAGAAAATAAAGTAGTTAACATGCCACTAAGGTGGTAAGATGTACAAATGCACAATATGACCCAGATAGGCTGTTTCCATTACAAATGCGCAATGCCAAACAAGAACAGGAAATGCATTAAGATGTTAAGATGCATCAAGACTATTATATTACAAACACAAGAATCAGGATCACTCCTCTCCAATCAGCGTGGCTGTTTAATAAAATCCCAAATGCAACCTTATCTCCACATCTTTGACTATCCGTGCCAATCTTTTGCGTCTTGCCTACCAAATATCTCACAAATAAAGACTACTTCCACGACCCTTTGAGAAAGAGTTCCAAAGACTACAACCTTACCTCTTTACGAGGCTTAACTCACTACACCTTGGCTGGACATTAATAAATCTCAGCCAAGTGCGAGACTCGTCTCAACCATAAATGTTAAGGGCTTACACTCTTTGTTACGGCGTGGTCAAAAGCTTGGTTTTAAATCTGCTATTTCCTCGCCAGGGTTTGTGCACAACCCTGCCACTATTGACAGAGCTTTATGACAGCTGTGGTACCAGTTATAAGCAATGGTTCTGATAACTCTGATAAAAGTTCTCATAAAAGTTAGTGCCTCTAAGCTAGTTTTGCCCTATACAATAGATTACACTTTGCAAAACACTGCAAATTGTCTTGTTACTAGCTGGCTCAAAACAATATCACAAAAGCTCAAAATCAACAAGATGCAAACTGGCCAGGCATCCAAAGATTACCTCATGTAAAAAAAGTCTAAAAGCTCATTTATTCAACCAATAAAATAAACGAGTCAGTTGAACTGATAAAACTGCCTGAACGTTTCTGAGAAATCTTGTTTTAAACACATTGTTAAACTTTTATTGAAATGGAATGCAAACATTTAAGTTCAAGGACAGCTTATTCCCCACTTTCAGACTCATGAACAGACCTCTTGTAAGGCAAAGAATATATTCCCCAACCCCTAATCTACATAGTTGAGGTATTGCACTCTTTCCTTTACCTGCAATTTCCCTGTAGCTGCAACACTACAATCTGCATGGTGTGATGCAAGGTAGACACAAAATGCTGGAGTAACTCAGTGGGGGGTCAGGCAGCATCTCTGGAGAGAAGGAATGGGTGACGTTTCGGGTCAAGACCTTTCTTCAAACTGAAGAAGGGTCTCGACCAGAAACTTCAGATTATTTTTCTCCAGAGTTGCTGCCTGAACCCGCTGAGTTACTTCAGCATTTTGTGTCTGTTTTTTGTCCCCTGGTCAGAAAATTTAAAGGAAATCATGAAGGGATCATATCCTTAGTCTCAGTTTACCTGCTGTGCCCAGAAATGAGAACCAAGAAACTGTGAAAATCAGGTATTCACAAAATTAAAATGCCAATTTTAAAACTAAATTTTGAACTCTTCTCCAACACTTCGATACACATCTAGTTAGAGTGCACATGCATGTGCGAAGCATCTGTTAACAATTTTCGTGACTTAATTAAATGTACATCAAGAGAGAAAGTTGATCTTTTTGTTGTTTTTTTTTTACTTGTGGCTTGGATGCATATTACTAGTCCAGCAGGAATCTACATTACTCAGAAATTGCTTGTGATGAAAGCATTGCACATCAGGGATTAACAAATATAATATCCAGCATCATGTTAAAGCAAAGATAGAGCTAGCATTCACAGATCTTTCCTACATGTTAAAGCATGTTTTCCACTCATTTATAAAAGCAATGATAACCAAAAGTAGTCATCAGAAATTACCAGTTTCTTAATTCCAGTAGACTCCAAAATATTCCGAAGCAGATGTCAAGCTGCTTATGAAATATTTCTAAAAACCTGCATCAGCCTTGTTCCATCACATTTTCCCCTGCAGTCACACGTTTTTGTGTTCAGATCACATAGCTAAGTACTTGTGGAGTCAAAATTCAACTTTTTCACTGATTGCAGACCAGGTTAGCGTGTAAAGAGGTACTTTCTGAGAAGTAGTTCATATTATGGACAAAGTGTTTCACTAAACTATTGCCATTAGTCAGTAATGCTTGGCCAGAATTCAATGGCATGCTGCAACTCACAAAGCACTCATATACTTAGGAGTGTAAAGATCGGGAGAATCGGGATAAATAATAGTGTCAAAAAGTTAGCTTTCAGATACAAATGAACTACAGATTCTGGTTTACAAAATAAGACACAAAGTGCTGGAACAACTCAGCGGAACATGGATAGGCCACGTTTTGGGTTGGGATCCGAAAGTTAACTTTTACAGTGAAGTGGTAAATAGTCAAACAAAACGCAGAGCGTTCCACAGGACAGGCGACAGCATTGGTAAAGATCTGCCAAGTGCAAACACTGCAGTATGCATGCAAGCTTAGAAGGCTGTTGATAAGACAGCCAAGGACACATTTGAAAAATGTTCCCTGGGACATATGGAGTGTAGCCTGGTAAATATGGAGTTGATGGGCAAGGAGGACAGGAAACACCTTGTGGAATTTTAGAACTAGCACATGACTGCATAGCAGTGATACAAGAGTTGCTCAGCTCAATGCTGCCAAATTGGTTCAAAGTTTGAAACCCTGTCTGAACGATCCCATGAAGATAGATTGGACAGGCAAAGGTTTTGGAACAGCAAGAGTTTTAGTTTATTGCCACATGCACTGAGGTACAGTGAAAAGCTTTTTGTTGTGTGCTATTTAGTCAGCGGAAAATACACAAATTCAATCAAGTAGTCCATAAAGGTCTTGGTTAAAAAGCAAGATTATCAGAGGCACTACCAAGTGGAAATGGAGAGGATATTTCTAGGATCAAGGGGTCTATTTAAAAATAAGACATTGCCCATCTCAGACATTCGAGAGGGTCATGAGGTTTTGGAACATTTCCTCAAAGGGTGGTGGAAACAGCCTGAATATTTTACAGATAGTCAGATTCTTGATAAGCAGGAGCTGGGCAGGTTGCAGCAAGTTGACAGGAATTAAGAATTGTAACAAGCAGATTAGTTGCAGTTTTCTTAAATTGAGGATTAAGGAGCAAGAAACAAGGAACTGCTGGTTTACAAAAGACAAAGTATTGGAGTAACTCAGCGAGTCAGCCAGCATCTCTGAAGAACATTGATACATGACGTTTTGTGTTGGGACCCTTTGTCAGATTAAGGAGTTAAGTGGCCCAATTCTCATGCTCACGAATTCATGTCAGGGGGGAAGACGTAGGCAATTCAGCCCGTCTATTGTAAGTCCCTTCCAATCAGAGATTAGGTGAATTTATAATGGGAAACAAGGAAATGGCAGAACAGTTAAACAAGTATTTTGGTTCTTCACTAAGGAAGGCACAAACAATCTCCCAGAAATACTACGGGACCAATCTTATAGAAACTTACAAAATTCTTAAGGGGTTGGATAGGCTAGATGCAGAAAGATCATTCCCGATGTTGGGGAAGTCCAGAACTAAGGGTCACAGTTTAAGGATAAAATGGAAGTCTTTTAGGACCGAGATGAGAAAATCATTTTTTACACAGAGAGTGGTGAATCTGTGGAATTCTCTGCCACAGAAGGTAGTTGAGGCCAGTTCATTGGCTATATTTAAGAGGGAGTTAGATGTGGCCCTTGTGGCAAAAGGGATCAGGGGGTATGGAGAGAAGGCAGGGATGGGATACTGAGTTGGATGATCAGCCATGATCATATCGAATGGCGGTGCAAGCTCGAAGGGCCGAATGGCCTACTCCTGCACCTATTTTCCATGTTTCTATGTTTCTATTAGTTAGGAAATTGTGTTAGGTAATGGTGTTGGGACTGAAGGCAGATAAATCCCCAGGGCCTGATGGTCTGCATCCCAGAGTACTCAAGGAGATTGCCCTAGAAATCGTGGATGCATTGGTGATCATTTTGCAGTGCTCTCTCGACTGGATCAGTTCCTGTGGACTGCAGGGTAGCCAATCTAATCCCACTTTTTAAAAGAAAGGAGGGAGAGTGAAAACATTATAGACCAGTATAGCGAGGGAATTATAGACCAGTTAGCCTTACATTGGTAGCGGGGAAGATGCTCGTCGATTATTAAAGATATTTTAGCAGCACATTTGGAAAGCAGTGACAGGATCGGTCACAGTCAGCATGGATTTATGAAGGGGAAATCATGCTTGACTAATCACCTGGAATTTTTTGAGGATGTAACAAGTAGAATGGATAAGGGAGAGCCAGTGGATGTGGTGTCTCTGGACTTTCAAAAACCCTTTGACATGGTCCCACACAAGAGATTAGTGTGCCAGGTTAGACTACATGGTATTGGGGGTAGGGTATTGACATGGATAGAGAACTGGTTGGCAGACAGGAAGAAAAGAGTTGGAATTAACGGGTCCTTTTCAGAATGGCAGGCAGTGACTTGTGGGGTGTTGCAAGGCTAGGTGCTGGGACCCCAGTTATTTACAATATATATTAATGATTTAGATGAGGGAATTAAATGTGATATCTCCAAGTCTGTGGATGACACAAAGCTGGGTGGCAGCGTGAGCTGCAATGAGGATGCTATGAGGCTGCAGGGTGACTTGGATAGGTTGGGTGAGTGGGCAGATGCATGGCAAATGCTGTACAAAGTGGATACATGAGAGGTTATCCACTTTGGTGGCAAGAACTGGAAGGCAGGTTATTATCTGAATTGTGTTAGATTAGGAAAATGGGAGGTGAAACGTGAGGTGGGTGTGTTTGTACATCAATCACTGAAAGTATGCATGCAGGTACACCAGGCAGTGAAGAAAGCTAATGGCATGTTGGCCTTCATTGCGAGAGTATTTGAGTTTAGGAACAAGGAGGTCCTACTGCAGTTGTACAGGGCACCTAAAGTATTGTGTGCAATTTTGGTCTCCTAAATTGAGGAAAGGCATTATTGTTTTTGAGGGAGTGCAGGTTAGGTTCACAAGGTTAAATTGCGGGATGGTGGAACTGACATATGATGAAAGAATGGGTCGACTGGGCTTGTATTTATTGGAATTTGGAAGGACGAGAGGGGATCTTATAGAAATGTATAAAATTCTTAAAGGATTGGACAGGCAAGATGCAGGAAAAATGTTCCCGAAAGTTGGGGGTAACAAGTGTCACAGTTTAAGAATAAGGGGTAGGCAATTTAGGACAGATGAGGAAAAATGTCTTCACCCAGAGAGTTGTGAATCTGTGGAATTCTCTGCCACAGAAGGCAGTGGAGGCATCCTTTTATTCTGAGGCTGTGTCCTCTTGGTTCTAGAGTTTCACATTAGTGGATACATGCAACTTCATGCTGTGAATGCCGCAGCTACTGTGAATGCTACTATTGCTTTCTAACCGATTAGCACAGCCTTCCAAGACTATTTTGCCTCGTTAACAACTTTCAAGGTGATAAGTTTCAATATTGGGAGAGAAAAATAGGAAATATTCGGGTGATTAAAAAAATTTAACTCTGAGGTTTTACCCATTTAAATTTAGACTGTGCAAACAGCCAAGACAGAAAGAAATTCCATGTCGGTAAAACTAGGAAGTTTCCTGACAATTCATGTGGTTTCACTGAATGTAGTAAAGAGAACGGATGCAAAATCATGTTACACGTTTCACTGTTGCACTTACCATGTGGCAAGATGATACTGGCACCGTCTACAATAGCCTGAGCCAGCTCGAGATCATTGCATTCGATGGCATAGGCAGCTGCCTTAAGAGCATCCCAGATTTCTTTACGACCCTCAAATGCAGGTGCTGTATCCCAGAATTCGTCCCTTTTACTCCTCAGCTGGCCATCAGTCATAGGATAATCGCTCTTCCATTTTGGTCTCTCCTTTTTTAGAGGCTCGTTACGACCTGAAAAGAATCATAAATCAGCAATAAAAATCTTGGCGCAGACTTGGGTAAGAAAAGCAATATTTAATTCAAGTTGCCAAAAAGAGACAGTATCAGGTCATTCATATTAAATCTTGGCAAACAAGTACAATTGGACTTTCATTCTAGAAACAATAACCTTTTTTATGTGTATTCAATATGGCCACTAACCAGACATCACTAATTGTGGCACTAGCACAAAACCAGGAGAGGCTTGTAATTTTATCACTGCGTTGGAAAGGGTGATGATCCAAGCATACTATATGGCTACGCTACTCCCTTCGATGACCCAGATACATCCATTTGTAGAAAGTTGAATTGTAAGGGCAGGAAACAAATTCTAGGGAGCCAAAGTAGGCCAATTTAGCAACTTGGATGAGGTCTACCATTCGAAATCATGGCCGACAAAGGTGCTGGAGAAACTCAGCGGGTGCAGCAGCATATATGGAGCGGAGGAAATGTCAACATTTCGGGCCGAAACCCTTCTTCAAATTGATGCAGGGGGAGGAGGGGGGGAGGGGGGGGAAAGAAGAAAGGAAAGGAAGAGGAGCCAGAGGGCTGAGGGAGAGCTGGGAAGGAGAGGAGACAGCAAGGGCTACCGGAAATTGGAGAAGTCAATGTTCAAGCCGCTGGGGTGTAAACTGCCCAAGCGGAATACGAGGTGCTGCTCCTCCAATTTCCAGTGGTGCTCACTCTGGCCATGGAGGAGGCCCAGGACAGAAAGGTCGGATTCGGAATGGGAGGGGGAGTTGAAGTGCTGAGCCACAGGGAGATCAGGTTGGTTAATGCGGACCGAGCGGAGGTGTTTGGCAAAATGATCACCAAGCGTACGCTTGGTCTCACCGACGTAGATCAGTTGACATCTAGAGCAGCGGATGCAATAGATGAGGTTGGAGGAGGTGCAGGTGAACTTCTGTCGCACCTGGAAGGACTGCTTGGGTCCTTGAATGGAGTCGAGGGGGGGATGTAAAGCGACAAGTTTAGCATTTCCTGCGATTGGAAGGGGAAGTGCCTGGGGAGGGGGTAGTGCGGGTGGGAAGGGAAGAATTGACCAGGGAGTTACGGAGGGAGCGGTCTTTGCAGAAAGCAGACAGGGTGGGAAAATGGGAAGATGTAGTGAGTGGTGGGGTCACATTGGAGGTGGTGAAAATGATTGAGGACGATTTGTTGTATGTAACGGCTAGTGGGGTCGAAGATGAGGACTAGGAGGACGCTGCCCTTGTTCTGAGTGGGGGGGGGGGGCGAGGATGGGGGAGAGAGAGAAGTGTTGCGGGGTTTTGAAGAGACCCTGGTGAGAGCCTCATCCATAGTAGGGGAGGGGAACCCCCGTTCTTGGAGCATTCCGAGGACATTTCTGATGCCCTGGTGTGGAACACCTCATCCTGGGAGCAAATGCGGCGTAGACGGAGGAATTGGGAGAAGGGGATGGAGTCTTTACAAGAAGCAGGGTGGGAAGAAGTGTAGTCTAGATATCCAGTGGGTTTATAGTGGATGTCAGTCAGAAGTCTATCACCTGCGATGGAGATAGTGAGGTAAAAAAAATGGGAGGGAAGTGTCGGAAATGGTTCAGGTGTATTTGAGTAACGGTCTGATTGTAACCTCAATGCCACACTCATGCCTTTTTTTTCCTTGTACCCCTTCACTTATTTGTCAAGAATCCATCTACCTCTATCTTAAAAATATTCAAAGTCTCTCCTCCTCAGTGTGGCAAAAACATAATTCTAAACAGTTAAGGAAAACTAATTGCCTTATCTGCCATTAATGAGCTGTCCCCCCCCCTTTTTTTTTTTTTAAGGATGATACCTGGTTCTAAATGCCCTCCATTTCCACCATCCAGAACCTTCAGAATAATTTACATTTCAATCAAGTCCCCTCTCACTTTTCCGAAATGCAGATGATGAAAGACTTACCAGTCAAATATTTCTTATTTCACTTTAGAAGTCAATCTACCTATTTTAGCCATGTCAATGAAACCTCCTCCGAGCTCATTAATATCCTTCCTTAAATAAAGAGACCAATACTGTACACAAATATTTCAAATGTTGTCTCACTCAGACCGTAGACAACAATGCATATTGCTCTATGCCCTATTCAATTCCCCTTGCAATAACTAGTGGAATTATTTTATCTATCCTAATTATTTGCTGTATCTGCACATTTGCCTTCTGTAAATCATGCTGGAGGACACCCACATTCCTTCATTTCACGCCTCCGCTATATTCCACCACTTAGATGCATTTTCTGTCAAACTGAACAGTTTCACATTTGCAATAATACTCTCAACAGATTTTTGTTCATTCGCTTAACCTATCTGTCTGTCTGTTGCTCCCTCTATCATCATCATCAACATTTTCTCATTATTTGTGCTACCGGCAAATTTACCAACTAAATGGCTTCACTCATGCCCATTTATAGAGGCAATTCATAGGTGTGGATCGAGCACCTATCCCTGTGGCACACTGCATGTTACCAGAAAAAAGCCCTCAGATGCATTGTGCTTTCTGTTAGGCAACCACATTTGTTTTCATGCCAAAGGTTACCTCCTATACCATGAAGCAGCACAGTGGCATAGCTGCTAGAGCTGCTCCCTCACATCAGAGACCCAGTTCCATCCTGACCTCTAATGCTGTGTGTGGAGTTTGCACGTTCTCCCTTTTACCTCTCGAGTTTTCCACGGGTGCTCCAGTTTCCTACCACATCCCAAAGACGGGTTGGTTTGTAGGTTAATTGGCCTCTTAAAAAAATTGCCCCGAGCGTGTAGGGAGTGGATAACAGAACTGGTGTGAACTAACGATTGATAGTTGATGTGGACTAGATGGGCGAAGGACTTATTTCCATGCTGTCTCTCTCTAAACTAAAGTCAGATCAATGAGCTATTATTTTCTGCAATGACCTTCAAGGTGGCACCTTATTAATTTGCATCTGGCAATCTACACATGGAAAAACCTTAAATCTTGAAACATCAGGCACACAAGCGGAGAGCAGCTGCTGACTTGGCAAAGGGTTGAGATAACCATATAATTACAGCACGGAAACAGACCAACTCGGCCCTTCTAGTCCGTGCCGAACACTTATTCTCCCCCAGTCCCATCTACCTGCACTCATACCATAACCCTCCATTCCTTTCCCGTCCATATACCTATCCAATTTATTTTTTAATGATAAAATCAAACCTGCCTCCACCACTTCCACTGGGAGCTCATTCCACACAGCTACCACTCTGTGAGTAAAGAAGTTCCCCCTCATGTTACCCCTAAACTTCTGTCCCTTAATTCTCAAGTCATGTCCTCTTGTTTGAATCTTCCCTACTCTCAATGGCTTATCCACGTCAACTCTGTCTATCCCTCTCATCATTTTAAAGACCTCTATCAAGTCCCCCCTTAACCTTCTGTGCTCCAAAGAATAAAGACCTTACTTGTTCAACCTTTCTCTGTAACTTAGTTGCTGAAACCCAGGCAACATTCTAGTAAATCTCCTCTGTACTCTCTCTATTTTGTTGACATCCTTCCTATAATTAGGCAACCAAATTTGTACATCATATTTCTGAATTGGCCTCACCAATGCCTCGTACATTTTTAACATTACCACCCTATCTACATGAGATTCCACCTTCAGGGAACTGTGCACAGTTATTCCTAGATCCCTCTGTTCAACTGCATTCCTCAACTCACTACCATTTATCATGTACGTCCTATTTTGATTTGTGTTGCCAAGATGTCCTGCCAAGATGCCGAGATGGTCATTAATGAAGATAAATCAGCAGATCAAGACACCTTGGAAGATCTCCGCTCATCATAAACTGGCCAATACATTTATACGCATCAATGGAGTGTATTGTCAAGAGACCTGCAAAGTTGCTGCAACGGAAAAGAAACTGCAATGTCATTAACGATTCGGTGTTGATTCATAATTAAGTCACTACCCTATTTTCGTGGCCTTCAAGATTTTTGAAATGCATGCCCCTGTGCGGAGGCTTGCCAGGGAAATCCCATGGTCCATGAAGGAGATATCTGATCCTTACAGAGGACCTGTTAATCTGAGAGCACGTCTTGCAAGAGTGGATAGTGAGAGATAAAATATATAGCCTAGTACAAGATGACGTGTTTGTAACCTTTCAAATCTCATCTTTCAACTTGGCACATGACAACACTTAAGACTTAACAAAATTCAAAGACTTCAGGTAACCAGACTTTCCAGTATGTTGCAGATGTGCTGATTAAAAGTCAAAGTGAAACTCTGACAGTATATCTAAATAGATTCCATCTAACCTGCAGGGTTGCCTGAGAAGTGAACCGTTTGGTTTCACTTCTGAAGAACTTGCTGCAGCAGGGAAAATAAATAAATGACAGGCAGCAAGAGAAGTTGGGGTGGTGAGCAGATGGGCAGGCAAGGTGGCACAGTGTTCTGAACATGCAAAAAGACAGATGAATGGCTGGTTTATCAGGCCAACAGTTGGGTTACGACAAAAGCTCATTCTCACTTGCTGGAAGTCAAATTGCAGGTCTTTTAAGTGATGGTAATTGAAGATGACGAGAGGGTGTAATATCTGAGAAAGTCGACCAGACGGCAAATTTCGAGCAGCATTAACAATTACCTGGACACACTGAAACAGGAAAATGCCCGCATTCATAGACATTGACCAAAACTGAACTCGGCACAAAGTTCCTAGCCTACAATAGCCAGTTTAAAATCTGAACTAATGCAGATATGCTCCCTCAACATAAATGCAACATTAAAAAAAAAATCCCTGCATTATGGACTTTTTCTTCATGAATCTCATAAATGTTCAAAACTGAATGATACTTTGAATGCACTGATCCCTTCCCCATTATCCTATTCATATTAACTGCTCACTTTTAACGTTTTTTTCCACGTCTAGAAACTTTGTGTATTTGATTATATAATCAAGTTGAATCTGTGTCATAACATTTTTACCAAGCTTTAATGCATGTCGATTGATGCCCTTATCTAATTGCTATATTTTTAAACTAATTGTAAAATAAATATGGTGATCGTGTAAATCCTTTAGTTCAGTGGAAAGTTTTTGTTATGTGCTATCCAGCCAGCAGAATCAAGCCATCCATAGTGTACAGATAGAGTGGGAAATTCTGCTGTTAGAGGAGAGGTTACAGGCATTTAAAGTCAGAGTGATACAGCACAGAAACAGACTCTTTGATCAAAATCGACCAAACAGACCATGGTGTCCCATTCAAACCAGTCCCATATCCCTCTAAATCTTTCCTATCCATGCATTGTTCCAGGTATCTTTTAAGTTTGAGATTTCCATTATTTATGGGGGTTGGTTTTCCAACTATGCCAATAAATGGTCTAGATACAATGTTCAAATTAAAACCCACCCCCCCCCCCCCCCACCCCCCACCTTGTTCTGGAGTCTCCCAGATGAATTAGCTCTGCCCGTAGGAATTAGTTAATTTGAAACGCCACAATTAGCTCAAATTTCTAAATCCAAAGTCCATATAATGAAAGCTTATGCAACTATGTTCACTGCTCAAGTCATTTGATAAATTTGCACACTGACCATGGCCAACTACATTTATTGTCAGCTGCAAGATCAAGATGAGATTTAACCACGACGGTGGATCTGCAGGGTGAAGCATTTCTTGACCCGAGTAATTCAATTCCAGACAAACATTCCATTAGCCTTATGCTTTTTGGAACACATCCACCTACAAAAGGCATCGTATAAAATGCTATTGGTACTCATAATTCGGCTCGACATTAATGTCCTTCTGATCCCAATAAAAAAAAAGTAACAAAGCCAATCTCTTCACTGATCTAATTTGACCATAAATAATCAAACAAACTGGAAATAGAATGGCCCGTCTCCAGATTAAATTACATTGAGAAGAGGTAGTTGAGGCAGGGTTTCTTACTCTATCTACACTGTGGATAGTTTGATTGTAATCATAACATTATAAAACATTTGTACAGGTACAAGGATAGGAAGTGTTTAAAGGGATTTGGGTCAGATGCAGGCAGGTGGTACTAGTGTAGATGGAGCATCTTGGTTGGCATGGACGAATTAAGCAGAAGGGTCTGTTTCCATGCTGTATGACTAAGTGTTCAGCAGAGAAATAGTAAGGTTCAAAAATGTTAATCTTGATGCTTGCAACTCCCAGAATTATTTTTCCATCAATCTTGAACGATTACACATGTACAATATTACTTCATTAACTAGCTTTCCTTTAAAATGTGCTTTTTATTTTTGTTTCTCATCATGACAATGTGAATTTCACTACCTTTTGGGTGAACAAATTGCTCCCGGATTTTCTGCATGTATCACCGACTGTAATTTATGGCCTTTAGATTTAGTCTGTTCTAAAAGTAAAAACATCTTGAAACATCTCTGTTATCAAACTCTTGATGTCCTGCTAAAATTCTAGCGGGTCACCTTGATGCAAGTGGCTGCATTCACAAAAGTGCTGGAGTAACTCAGCAGGCCAGGCAGCATCCCTGGAGAACATGGATAGGTGACGTTTGGGGGGGGGGGGGGGGGGGGGGCGGGAAAAGGGAAGGGATAGAAAGAAAGCTGGAAAAGGGGAGAGGTAGGACAAAGCTGGCAGGTAATAGGCTGACACAGGCGAGGGACGCTTTCATTGCCCCCTTGCTAATGTCAAAACAAAACGTAGCAGGACCATTTTTAAGTGCACTGCCTAGGCTCCCATTTCACATAATGGAAACATGTAACAGTAAAGGAACACATATTAAATTTATGGCCATTATCTCAATCAGACCAAATGCTCTGCCAACACCCAAGAATGGCATGGGGTGTTGGTGCCAAATGAAAATGTGCCCAACTAAGTGAATATTTGCAGGAAAGATTTGGAGAGGGAAAAGTTGGGAAAAGCAGGGGTGAGGTGCAAAATCAATTTTTTTTCAACAGGTGAAAATAGACTTTCAATAAAGCTCATATTGATATATAAATAGAAAAACACATAAAATTTTATTGCTAGCTTTCATGGAAGCTATGACAAATGTCTTAGGCATTCATCATTTATCAGCAGTAAATATACAAGTTTGGGTGGAACAGGTGTACATATACACATGAAGTGACAGGAATAAGCTGGCACAAGAAAACAAAGTCTCTGATATAGATTTTACCCTCAACATATTTAGTCATTAAATAACTTTCCAACCCAATGCATCCCTTCTAAAAAAAAACCCCCATGCTACCTTGCAGACTGAACCCAACCAAGTTTATCAAAAGCCTCAATTTAGCAGTACTGCAACCACAACTTTGCAAATCACCACCCAAAGTTACCTTATTCGGGTAATGTCAAGCTTTCTGGCCATTATAAGAGAAACAGCCTTCACATTCAGCATTCACCAGCATCCTTTACCAGGTTGGGGTTTTAGAAACTATGTTATAGTTAAAGAAAAAAACAGCAACCATCGTGTGAACTTCCTTCAAGTTAAACATACGGCTGCCAACTCTCATGCATTGAGCGTGAGAATCACGCATTACACTCGATTCTCATGCTCTCACGCTGATCACAGTATTCTCACGCTCAAACTCTTTTTTCAATTAAGAAAGTCATGAAAAATTCAATTAGCCAAAGGCTTCCACACTCCTCCGCACTCACCAATGAGAATAGCTTTCTGTCAGTGGGTTGCCTGAAAATAACGAACAATTTGATAGGCTTAAGCACATCGCACACTATTTAAAATGGGAAATTCTGCAGTGCTAATGATTCCATTTGACACTCAACTGCTGGAAATTCAAATTAATGCAAAAATTGTTTTAGAGGCGAGTAAAAACCATGAGGGAAATATACAAGGTGAATGCATAGCCTTTTTCCCAGGATATGTGATATAAGAACGAAAGGGCATTGGATTCAAGCAGGGCTGTCAAACTATCGACCCACAGGATGATTTGGGAAAAAAAGGAGTTTAGTTTAGAGTCTAAAGGTGAGACACACTCACACCTCCCGCCCTCACCCCCGAGGCACCGCTCACTACTCCCACCCTCACCTCCGACGGCTCTGTGTCCGTCAGCCCCTCTGTCCATACCCCATGGAGTTTTACCGGGCTGGGTGAATGGTGGCGTTATTGCCGCCTCCAGAGCCGCGGGGATGAATCTCGGGCTAAGGCTCCGCTCAGATGCCCGATCCCCAGGTCACTGACACTCACCTCCCCAGGACCCCAGCTGTACAGAGCACCTGGGCCGGCCCCATTCCCGGAGGGATAGAGACGCGGGGGGGGGGGGGGGGGCGGAAAGAGGGAAACGCTTCCCAGACACCGCCAAGTTGGGATGAAGGGCCTGTTTCCATGATGCAAGACTATGACACATTGTAGAAAGGGTGCAATTGCTCTGGAGAAGATCCAGGGTGATTTATGAGGATGTTGGCAGGGCTGGAATTTTTTTTCACTGAAGAAAGATTTGATAATTGGGATTGTATTCTCTGCAATGGGAAGGTGAAGAAATGATTTAGTCGAGGTGAATAATATTATGAGAATAGGACCCGTTTTACTTAACAAAAAGTGTAGGAAGGAATTGCTGGTTTAAACTGAAGATAGACACACAAAGCTGGAACAGCGGGACAGGCAGCATCTCTGGAAAAAAAGAATGGGTGATTCGGGTCAAGACTTTCAGACTGCAGAGGTCGAAAAACAGACATATAGATGTAAAACACAATGACTAGAGATGCGTGTTATCCAACTCGGGGCAGAAATCAGAATCATGTGTTCAACTTTACTGACATGACACCATAATATATATATATATATATAATACAAAAAAAATAATTTAATGGGGTGGCACAGCTGCCTTACAGCACCACAGACCCAGATTTGATCCTGATTATGGGTGCTGCCTGTACAGAATTTGTACATTCTTCCTATGACCACATGGGTTTTCTCCAGACATTCCGGTTTCTCCCACACCCGAAAGAAGTGCAGGTTTGTAGATTCATTGGCTTCTGTAAATTGTCCCTGGCGTGTAGGATTGAACTGGTGTATGGTAGATTGCTGGTCGGTGTGGACTTGGTGGGCCAAAGGGTCTGTTTCCATTTATATGTTTTACATATATCTTAATTTCATTGAACCATATACTTGGTTGAATATGTGGCACTATTTTTGTCTTGTTTCTATCGTCAAAGGGTAAGATAGATTAATTTGTTTGTGCAGAACACTGATGGAAGTCCGACTCCTCTTGCCTTTGTTTCTATGTTATATATATGTAATTTAGCCTAAACTTATTCATACCTAATCCAATTTAAAGCATAAATGTTGCATTCAAGTGTAAGTTAAAAGACTCGCTACAGTATGCACCAGATTGCACAATTTCAAGCTGAAAAAATGCAAAAGCTCCCTCTACACCCCCCTCCCACACTCTCCAACCTCCCCTCGGTCGCTACGCTCCCTCGGGCTTGATCGCTGCGCTTCATCGCAATTTCTCACTCTCAACTCTCACACAATGTTGGCAGCCCTGTAAACATGAAGTGCTGGAGTAGGTCAGGAGGTTAGGCAGGCAGGAGGTCAGGCAGCAACTATGGAAGCACTGTTTTGGGTTGGAAGGCAGTCTGAGGAAGAGTCCCGACCTGAAACATCACCCATCCATTCTCCGCACAGATGCTACCTGACTTGCTGAGTTACTCCAGCACTGAGTTTTCAGCATTTGTTGAAAGATTCCAGCATTTGCAGGTCCTTGCATCTTCTCAGACTTCCTTCATGATGGACAACCAAAATTGCGACATGACCTTCAATAAATCAAGGCACCAACCGGTTCACTATATCCAACGTGCTGGATGAACAAACACCGACACTGTCAATTTACAGCATCCTACATTTGGGTGGATTAATAGTCAGTTAAGTCAAACATAATGCCACTGCAAACATAGCATTAATGGAGAAAACCAATTAAAGTAAAATTGCAATTTGCTCTCGATCACTTTGGAAGTCAGATTGGCCTTTTATCTGACTTGCATTTTGGTGTTTGCTGCAACACCCCTTTTCCTGTCCATGAGGGCCTTAGTTTTGCTTCCTGTCCACTCATCTGGGCACGGTTCTTGTGCTTATTTTAATTAACTAAGCTCCAATAGAAAATGTATTAAAAGTGTGCATTAAAAGTGTGTTGACACCACCAACTCCTGCGCCTGCCAGATTATTAGAATTTTACTGTTACTTTTGCATAGATGTGGGGTAGCAAGTGAAAAGGCAGTTGCATATATTTACCAATGCAAATCCAGTGGAAAGTTATCCAAACGAGGTTTAAGCAAATAATGAGAAGCCCCATAACATGCAGCCTTGTACAAGTATGGTGGATTTGCAGAAAATGGCAAATAAACTGTCAATGCTCTTAGATACAAGATCAGCCATCACAAATCAGTAGACTGAGGATAGTGATAAAAATCAAGAGGGTATACAATTGGATAGAAATATTCGTATGGTAGAAAATTGAAATACAATGCGTTTTCACTGGAACAAGCGGAAAGAATATTTTGCAAAGGTACAATCCTACAGAGCGTGTAGGAATGAGGAGACCAAGGATTACATGTTCTAAAGTTTTGAAGCTGGCATAATAGACTGAGAAACTAATTAAGCACATTGAATCGTGGCCTTCATAAAGAGCTAGACAACAAAACTGAGTAAGTCATGTTAAAGATGTACAAAACGCCAATTCAGCAGTTCTGCATAAAATTCTGATCACCCCACCGAGGATATGAAGGTCTCGGAAAGTGTGTAAAGCCATAATATAATTATTATGCCACAAGATGGAAATTAGCCCATTGCTATGCCAGCTCTTTACCACAACAGCTTTCCACGCATCAGCTCTATTGTCCATAGTCTTGCAAATGTTTCCATTACTCTTTGAGGCCACAGTGGAACCCACCTCAACTGTAATAACAAGCAATGTATTCCAGATTCCCACCACATACTACATACAATGTCATGATTAAACTTCTTCCTTTTTTTACCCGTGGCCCCTTGTCCTTGGTCCACAGAAACAGCCTCCCATTATCTACATTGTCTAAACCCCTCATTGCCAAAGTAGTTTGTCAGATCTTCCCTTTGCCTTTTATCCAAAGAAAAAGTCACAGCCTCTCCAATCTATTCCTGTAGCTACAGCTTTTTACTATGGAAATCATTTCTCTAATCTATTCTGGACCCGAGCCAGTATCTTCACTGCCTTACTGTGAAGCATACCAATTTTCTTGATAGTACAATGAAGGTCAATCAGCTGTTTTACGTTCAGCGTGATATCCTTGCTTATATACTCGATATACTAGAATTTTGTATCCATTATCTGCTTCTTCTAATCTGCGCTGCCACTTTCAATGACTCGCACATCCATATCCTCAGCTCCCTCTGTTGCACCACTCCCCTTAGATAGCGTCTCTAAAGAATACTCCCTCTCTGTGTTTACTAACCAAATTTATAATTTCACATTTTTTTGCATGAAACTTCATCTGCCAAGTGTGCCCGCTTTACCAGGATATTTATATCCTGCTGCAATTCATCACTGTCCTTTTTGTAGTTCACAATATTGGTAAGTTCCTTGTCATCCTCAAATTTAGAAATTGTGACATCCTTCCAAGACTGTCATTAATATAGATCAAAAAGTTAAGGCCTCTGACACTGATCTCCGGCAAACATCACTGTTCTCAACCGTCCTCCAACCTAAAAAAAGAAACATTCGCCGAGAACCTCTTGACTGTTACAATGCCAACTTCACATCCATTCTCTCAAAATCTCTTTGCTGTTGTACTGTATCATATCAAAGCCCACTGGGACTCCATGTGCACCAAATCAACTACATTACCCTCATTAATTCCACTCATTATCGCAAAAAGTTAAAAAACTTTACAGAAATCGGCCTTAATATATCTGTGCCTTAATTAATCAATTTTCTTCCAGGGAACGATTAATCCTGTCCCGGATCTAAAAATTGTACGATAATAATAACATTTAAAAAATATTTGGACATGTATAGGGACAGGAGAGGTTGAGAGGGATATGGGTCAAACTCAGGCAAATGGGACCAGCTTAGAAGATTTCTTGGTCAACATGATGAGTTGGGCTGAAAGGCCTGTTTCCGTGCCGTATAACTATGACACTTCCACCACCAAGGTTAAACTGACTAGCTTATATATGCTCAGGGTTATCCTTACTCCCCTTTTGACCAAGAGTAATATTTGCCACTCTCCAGACCTCCAAGATCACATACATATCCTAAGACCACCAGAAGATTAGGCTCAGCACCTCCGCAATTTCTTCCCATTCTTCTCACAGAAAGAATCGCATCCTGTCTTGATTTATTAACCTGCTTTAAGTTCAGCCATCACTTTAAAAATTAATAGCATGGAAATATTTAAAAATATCAGATGAATCAATGATCTCCTCCACTATTCCTTTCTTTGTGTGTGAAGTATGCCAAGTATTCATTTAATCTCAACCTGTTCCACAGTGGCCATTTGCAAGTACCCATACGAGGCCCCGAAAGGCTCAATTTCTCCATGGACGATTCCTTTTATAATTTAGTTGCTTATAGAATAAGTTTGGATTCAAATTGGCTCTTTCCTCACATACCGTTGTAACTTATTTCAGAGCATTATTATCAGCACACAATTTTCTTATAAACCCGAAACGTCACCTATTTCTTTTCTCCATAGAGGCTGTCTGACCGCTGAGTTACTCCAGCTTTATGTTTATCTTGATCGGCAGTCCAATCCTTCACACTTTCTTATCGACAACCTGCATCAATAATCAACTAACCTTAACCTTGGTTTACGAAAGAAGATGCAGTGTTGAAGTAGCTCAGTGAGTCCGGCAGCATCTCAGAAGAACATGGATAAGTGGTACGGAGGGTCATGTTCTCTTGAGATGCTGCCAGACCCACTGAGCTACTTCAACACTGCATCTTCTTTTGTAAACCAACATTGCAGTTCCTTGTGCACGAAAGAACTGCAGATGCTGGTTTAAATTGAAGGTAGACACAAAATGCTTGAGTATCTCAGCGGGACAGGCAGCATCTCTGGAGAGGATTCGGGTCGAGACCCTTCTTCAGACTCCCTCCAGACATACATATCTGCTTTACCTTTCCATATCCATACAAATGTGGCACTGGCAGGCACCCAGATATTTGCACAGAATAGCTCTAGAGAGTATGTATAATAAGGGAAAAGGTTAGAGATTGTTCCTTTAAAACAGGGGAAGTTGAAAGATGCGAGAGAGATTTGCAAAATAACGAGGGTTTTGGACAAAGTCATTTGTGTGTCACTATGGAAGGGTTGCGATCCACAAGAAAAGCACAGTAGCTTGCAAAAACAATCAAGATAAAATAGAGTGGCCAACATGTCCCATCTATACCAGTTGTATGCAGTTTTGGTCCCCTAATTTGAGGAAGGACATTCTTGTTATTGAGGGAGTGCAGCGTATGTTTACAATGTTCATTCCCAGGATGGCGGGACTGTCATATGCTGAGAGAATAGTGCGGCTTAAGAATAAGGGGTAAATCATTTAGAACGGAGACGAGAAAACACTTTTTCTCAGAGTTGTGAGTCTGTGGAATTCCCTGCCTCAGAGGGCAGTGGAGGCCCGGTTCTCTAGATACTTTCAAGAGAGAGCTAGATAGGGCTCTTAAAGATAGTGGTGTCAGGGGATATGGGGAGAAGGCAGGAACGGAGTACTGATTGGGGATGATCAGCCATGATAACATTGGTGACTCGAAGGGCCGAATGGTCTACTCCTGCACCTATTGTCTATTGTCTATACCAGTCCCACTGGCCATATCCCTCTAATCACAGTCCTATCAATGTACCTGCCTAAATGTTTCCTAAACGTTGCAATAGTACCTGCCTCAATTACCTCCTCCGGCAGCTTGTTCCATACACCCACCACCCTTGGCGTGGAAAAGTAACCCCTCGGGTTCCTACTAATCTTTCCCCCATCATCTTAAACGTGTCCCCTGATTCTCGATTCCCCTGCTCTGGGCAAAAGACTGTTTGCGTCTACCTGATTTATTCCTCTCATTATTTTTTTACACCTCTATAATATAACCCATTCTCATGCTCTCCAAGGAATAAAGTCCTAGCCTACTCAACCTCTCCCAAAAGCTCAGGTCCTCCAGTCCTGGCAACATCCTTATAAATCTTCTCTGCCATGCACGAGCACACACTCGAGGCTTCGGCCGTGTGCCCTGTAGACGGTAACATCGGGAGCTGACATGGTTGGTGACTGACTCTGAACTCCAGCAACAGCAGCTTTGTCCGCCCCGAATCGTGGGGCTTGAGTCGGCTGGCGGGGGCTTCAACATCGGGAACCTCGATCCCCTCAATGCAGCAGATTGATTTTAAGCTGTGCCTGGCGCTGATTCAGCCCTTAGAAAGCATCTGATAAAGTCCGGATCACAAAACAGGGAGGGGTGGGGGGGGGGGGGGGGGGGGGAAAATGGTCTCAAAGCACGGGGGATGTCCCCCCCATCCCACCCCCCAGGATTTCTGCCCATGCAATGAACGATGTACCTTTACTCCTGGTTTGCTGTACAAACCACAAAATTGTAAATTCACACAGATCTATTTGGTATACCGACCGAACCCCTTACTTTGTTCCATGACTTTGCAAATTGTGTTTACTGACTACATTACAATATGAGGAACAAGAAATAAATATGTGGCAAAGAGAGAGAAGTGGAAATGTGGTACATAAGCACACAATATTCTTATTATTTATCATGCAAATAGGTACACAAGAGCAGTCCACTGGAGTGGAAAAGGAATTGAGATTATTAAAATTACATTTGCAGAGGGTAGCCTTTGTGAACCACAATGAATATTACGTGTAAAATTAAAAGTCAATTAAATCTTGCAGTTGGATGATAACATTAGTTTGTTTACCTTAACTTTGTGTTCTCTGGTATGCTGTTAATTCCCCCAAATCTTCTAATGTTTACAATCTGGAACATGGCTACACGGCAAGAGTTCCTGCTTCCTATTTCCTCCAATGAACATGTGAAAACTTCCATTACAACTGTTTTTTATTTTTAAACACTGCTTGACTTCAAGATGTGAATAAATTCATTTCTGTTTCTGAAACAATGCTTTAAGTGGTTAAGTGATCATTGTGTTTGAGTATGAATTTGATTACAGAAGCAACATGAAGACGCTTAGTACTCACAAAGGAATTTAAAACCTTGCTATGAATTTCCAGTCTATTAGCAGTTCCTTAGGATGGGCAGAGATAAAAGGAACTGCAGATGTTGCAATATTAAGCAAAGCACAAAGTGCTTGAGGAACTTAATGGGCCAGGCAGCATCTATGGAGGGAATAGACAATGTGATGATTCAGGTCAGGACCTCAAGATTGTCCTTTTGGGGAGGGAAGATTCAACATTTATATGCAGAAACATGGCTATTAACAGGGAAATTATTTGGGAGGGATGCCGGAAGTGTCCATACACGTAGAGGTTTTCTTTCACTGGTTTGACTACATCTGTTGTCCAAACTCAAAAAAGTACAACTAGTTGAACAATATGTTGGAAGTTGCAAACGGTTTGCTGAATACTTAAATAAATAAATAAATAGGCTGCATTTAAGAGAAGTTACCTCAAAATAATGTTCAGCTTCCTTAAGCCTTTCATGGGTTACAATTAATCACTCATTTCAATACTATTAGTCAATCTGATGCACTTCTGGACAACATGAAAAAAGGGTACTCAGCAAGTGAGGTAAGGTTAGAAGCCAAAGGAACAGAATACAGACACTTTTTGATCAACACTTAATATAATAAATTCTTGAGTCAGAGCCATCCCAGACAGAAGAATGTAATTACAGTGCAACAAATTCACACAAGCCGTTCCCTTGTACAGGTGGATCTGATTTACTTTAAACACAAGGACAGGGAATTTTAAGATTTAGTATATTAATTAATTTTATTATTTCCTCCAGTGTTTTGGTTTAAGTATTGATAGAGGCAGATTTTCTTGCCGTGTCCTGTATAGGCCCACATTTGTCACGGTTTAGGTACAATTAACGTTCTTTGATCATCAGCATAACGTATACCAAGAACAATTCAAATTTGATACCATTATTGTCACTATCTTCCCAAAAACCTTTATACCTTTTCTTCCATTATACGACAGTCACCATATTTCTGTTTCATCTTCAATGTGCTCTCAATTTATTAAGGTGGCAACACAAACAACTGACTTCTTTCAAATTCTTAAACCAGGTAGTGGAAATCTTCCATACAAAGAAGCTTCAGAGAGAATATATTGAGGATTGTACACATAAAAAGGATGGCACTTATTTGACCCCCCCCCCCCCCCCCCCCCCCCCCCCCCCCCGTATAAAACCAATACCGTTGTCTCCACATAAAAGCACAATTAAAAAAACGTAATATCATTTTCCGCCAGCTAAGAGATTTCAAGAAAGCTCCACATCAAATTCTCTCAACCAAGCAAGCAAATTTCAAACAGAAGTTACACTTATTTTGTCTTAACCACAGATGCATAGTTCCAAACATTAACTTGGTTTCAATACTTATAAACTGACACAAAACAAATTATTCTGGTCATCTTTCCCCTCCAAGCACCTCAACATGATGTTCATATGAAGCCCCAAGCCTCCGTACTAAAATGTTCAACCTCAGAGGACCACATCTTGTCCAGAAGACAACACCACCTTCTCACTATTCTGAAGGATCTCAATCCAAAACATCACTTGGCCATTCTTTCCCCTGATGCTGCCTAACTCTTCCAGCACTTTGTGGTTTACTAAAGATTCCAGCGTCTGCAGTCTCTTGCGACTCCGGCAACATTTTTTGCTGGGATAGCACAAATATTCAAGAGCGCACATAATAAAAGACGTGCAGGTTTGCAGGCTTATTGGCTTCTGTAAATTGCCTCCAGTGTGTAGGGCATTGAACTATTGTACGGGCTATTGATGGTTAGTGTGGACCTGGTGGGCCGAAGGGCCCTTTTCCACATTATCTCCAACCTAAACAGTACATCAAGTATCTATTTAGTATTTGCAGTATTTTAACTTTAAAGCATTTATCACTCTGCATATATCAATAATGACTAGTGAAGGTTAAGCAAAAACTAGGATAAACCCGTTTAACAAGCCTTTAAAGTAGTTACTATCA
This sequence comes from Leucoraja erinaceus, assembly GCF_028641065.1. Taxonomy (NCBI): domain Eukaryota; kingdom Metazoa; phylum Chordata; class Chondrichthyes; order Rajiformes; family Rajidae; genus Leucoraja; species Leucoraja erinaceus. The sequence continues at coordinate 32,993,545 of NC_073391.1, read as the reverse complement.
TGATTCAAGATATAAAGATATCAGAGCAAAAATGTACTAAGACTTGTGTTTACACATTATAGATGCAATGATGTTTAACTTAAAGTCAATCAGTTGTGTTTTTTTTGTTTTGGGTCTCAAAATATTAATTGTTTCAATGATGCTTTAAGTATCACATGTGCAAATGCAGAGTTAAATTCTTTAGGTACAACATTAAAGTAATAATAGTCCGGCTAGGGCAAGAGACGAGGGCAAGGCAAGGATCGAGCAACTGTCCATATGGTGCCAGCGCAATAACCTGGCTCTCAACACCAGCAAAACCAAGGAACTGATTGTGGACTTTGGAAGGAGTAGGAGGGGGACCCACAGCCCCATTTATATCAATGGGTTGATGGTTGAAAGGGTCAAGAACTTCAAATTCCTGGGCGTGTACATCTCTGAAGATCTTTCCTGGTCCGAGAACACTAACGCAATTATCAAAAAAGCTCATCAGCGCCTCTACTTCCTGAGAAGATTACGGAGAGTCGGATTGTCAAGGAAGACTCTCTAACTTCTACAGGTGCACAGTCGAGAGCATGCTGACCGGTTGCATCGTGACTTGGTTCGGCAATTTGAGTGCCCTGGAGAGGAAAAGACTACAAAAAGTAGTAAACACTGCCCAGTCCATCATCGGCTCTGACCTTCCTTCCATCGAAGGGATTTATCGCAGTCACTGCCTCAAAAAGGCTGGCAGTACAGGTGCACAACCTTTTATCCGAAAGCCTTGGGACCAGACACTTGTCGGATTTCAGACATTTTCGGATTTCCGAATGGAAGATTTTTAGCGTAGATTAGGAAGGTAGCGCGGGCGGCTTGAAAAGTCTGGAGCTGCGGCCTCCTCCCCGGAGACCGGGGAATCATTGTAAATCATTGCTTAAATGTTAGTCAGTTAGTTTGGAGGGATTTTATGTGGTGGTGGTGGTGGGGGGTGGTAATGGGAGGGGGGGTAAAGGGGGAGGGGGGTAAAGGGGGAGGGGGAAACTTTGAAACTTTGATTCTTAGTCCCCTACCTGGTCGGCGACTCCCAACATCGCGGAGCTGGGGGCTCCGTCCGGCCGCGGGCGGCGCCAGTTGGAGCTCCGACCCCGGCCACTCTTCCCCTGGCTGCGGGGCGCCCCAAATCCAGCGCCGCCCGCGGCCGGACGCCCGCAGTCCCAGCTCCGCGAATTTTAGGCGTTCGCGGCCACACAGCTTACCGCACGGCGACTCGGTAAGGCATTGCCCGCTCCCCGCTGGTATTCCAGCGCTGCGACGCCGCCGACTCCCAACATTCGCGGAGCTGGGGCTGCAGGCGTCCGGCCGCGGGGCGCTGGATTTGGAGCGCCTCGCAGCCAGGGGTAGAGTTGCCGGGGTCGGAGCTACAACCGGCGCCGCCCGCGGCCGGACGCCCGCAGCCCCCAGCTGGGAGTTGGCGGCCACAGCGCTGCGGAGCTTACTGCACGGCGACCCGGTAAGGCATTGACCGCTCCCCGCCTCTCTGACCAGGTAGGGGACTAAGAATTAAAGTTTACCCCTTCACCCCCCCCCTTCACATAAAAGCCCTCCAAACTAACTGACTAACATTTAAGCAATGATTTACAGATGTTTAAGTGTCTCCCCGGTCTCCGGGGATGAGGCAGCCGCTACAGTAGTACAGACCTGGGTTGACCGTGGGTCGTTTCGGGTCAAGTTTGGCGCCAAACACGAGCTTTGGTGTGCAGACGACAAATGGCCGGTTTTCGGAGTTTTTCGGTTTCCGGATCACCGGATAAAAGGTTGTGCACCTGTATCATCAAAGACCCACGCCATCCTGGCCACACACTCATCTCCCTGCTACCTTCAGGTAGAAGGTACAGGAGCCTGAAGTCTGCAACAACCAGGTTCAGGAATAGCTACTTCCCCATAGCCATCAGGCTATTAAACCTGGCTCGGACAAAACTCTGATTATTAATAACCACTTTCTGTTATTTGCACTTTACCAGTTTATTTATTCATGTGTGTATATATTTATATCATGGTATATGGACACATTTATCTGTTTTGTAGTAAATGCCTTCTATTTTTTCTGTGTGCTTAAGCAAAGCAAGAATTTCATTGTCCTATACAGGGACACATGACAATAAACTCACTTGAACTTGGATCTCATTGCACTTGTCGGACGACAACTATGCAGAATAAGTCTTTCTAGGAAGAGATGTGGCTGGGGAATTTTCCATTGATTCACTAACATTCCTCCGAAGAAGTGAAGAATTTAGCAGAGAAACCTGCTCAGCGAATATTCAAAATAATATTGACTAACAGATAAAAAGCTTGTAAGTAGACCGAAATTAGGGAAGCTTTTCGTCCAAGTCATTACTCAAAATATGCACTACATACTTGTAAAATATTTTATGGAAAAATGTAACACACCCTTTGATCACTCTTCTCTAGTCCAATTAATGGGAAGAACATTCAGTAGTCTTGATAACAGAAGGAAGAAGCTGTTCCTGAATTTACTGGGTCGCACCCGTCCCGACGTCCCGTGGACATTTCGCCCACACGTGCCATCAGCCCTCAGGGACTGCCCATACGTCTTCCTGCGCCGTGATGACCACCGGACGCCACTCCAGAGGCCGTACGAGGGCCCGTTCCGGGTGCTAGAACACGGGCAGTCGACTTTTGTCCTGGACATGTGGGGCCGGCCGGAGGCAGTGTCGATTGACCGTTTGAAGCCGGCACACCTGGACATTGACCAGCCGGTGCTGGTTGCCCAACCTTGGCCTTGAGGGTGCCCCCCTCCGCCTGTCACTCCACCTGTCCTCCTGCCGGTCCCTCGACCTGTCCCTCTACCTATTCCTCCGCAAACCCCACGATCGGCTGACTTCCGCACGCGGGCCAGCCGGGTCGTGCGCCCGCCGGTGCGTTTCGTGCCTTTGGTTCTGGGGGGGGGGGGGGTCCTTTGGCGGCTCTCAAGGGTCGTGCCATCATACTGTCGAACCCCTCGGCACAGGAGTGGTTCAGTCCGGAGGCGGCCCTTAGCCAGAGGGTTTAAAGGCAGGGGTTTGGGTGCCATCTTGCTCTCGTTTGGTCTTCCCCACAACCGGGAGAAACATAATAAAAGGTACCTCTCAAAACACTGGACTTCGTGCTTCCTTTTGAGACCCACGCAGTACACCCTTGTCTTTTCAAAAAGCGAATATTTGACATTCTCGATTGAAGAGTGATTATTGGTCATGCGGTTATTTCTAGACAACAGGAAATTCAATCTCAATGTGTGTCAGCTGTTTAAAAGTACACGGGTCAGAGCCGATAATGTGGTACACCTGCTTTGCTGCCAAGTTCTCCTTATTATGTTGATACCGAAACCACATGAGAACAAAGGCAGGCTTGCAAAATACATAAAGGTCACTTTCATAAAGGCAATTTTTAGCACAGCAAATTAACTCTGTAATGACTTGAAGGTGTGCTGAAAATGGGAAATAAGGAATTATCAGTGTAAATCTTGGTTAGTCCGACAATATGATTTAAATTTTAAACATTTCAAATACCAGAATTAATTATCCATCCTTGCTTGAGAAAGACATTTGAAAAAGCAAGTTTTTTTTTGAAGGCGGCACAGTGGCCCAACTGGAAGAGCCACTGCTTTACAGCTCCAAAGACCCAGGTTCGATCCTAACCTCAGGTGCCGTGTGGAGTTTGCACATTCTCCCTGTGACTGCGTGACTTTTCTCTGGGTGCTCCAGTTTCCTCCCACATCCCCAAGATATGTGGGTTTGTAGGTTAATTGGCCTCGAAAATAGCCCGAATGTGTCAAGAGTGGATGAGAAAGTGGGATAACATGGAACCAGTGTCGGGGTGTGCTCGGTGGGCTGTAGAGCCTGATTCCATGCTGCATTTCACCAAGCTAAACTGAGATGGTATTTTAGTATCCGCCACAGCAGCGTACCAGATTAGATGAGGGCAGTTTTCCTTACCCAGACTATCCAGTAATTCTGTTACTGAGGCTAGCTACAAATCTAATTTCATTTAACTGCTGAATTTGGATTCCATAAAACAGCAGGCTAGGATTTGAGCTTCTCTCTCTGGATCTACTGTCCCCAACGTTGGCTGCTATTCCTGTAGCTTAAACACTCCACTGCCAAACTCTTTTCTTCACTCAGTGGCTGCTCAGTCGTAAATCAAAAAAAAAAACTATTGGTTGATGTAACACTCCTTTACACTCCTGGCAAATACGTCATTCATGGATTATTACAACTTCAACATATTCCCTTCCCCCCCCCCCCTCTCTTTGCCACCTTCCTTCTCCCTAATTATTTTACCAGTTTACTAGTTCTCCACATTGTTTCTCTTGGGATCATACCTTCCCAGGCCAATAGATCTACCACACAGCACCCTGCCCAAGATCTTTGTGACTGGCCATGATTGGGCATGGTCTTTTCTGACCTCAGGCTAGTCACCTCCCCCCACCCCCTACTTTCAGTCTGAAGAAGGGTCTAGACCTGAAACGACATCCATCCTCTTTCTCCAGAAATGCTGCTTGTCCCCCGTTGAGTTACTCTTAACACTCTGTATCTATCATATGTCATTCAACTTGTTATCCCCAAATTATTTAAACAACTAAGCTTCAAACTGCATAGTCTCTCCAAATATGGCCGTTAAGTAGAATCATCTTTATTTTCGAGCAGAGCAGGATCTATGTTCATTAATGAAGTTTGATGCAGACTTGTTTTATTAACCGAGTTAACAGACCAACATAGAAAACATATTAGCTGCAAAATATTCGAGTTAACTGTAATTCTGCAATCTTGCGTTTTAATTATTAGTAAATCTAATGCCCCTGTCCCACTTAGGAAACCTGAACGGAAACCTCTGGAGACTTTGCGCCTCACCCAAGGTTTCCGTGTGGTTCCCGGAGGTTGCAGGTGGTTGCCAGAGGTTGCAGGAAGTGGAAGCAGGTAGGGAGACTGACAAAAACCTCCGGGAACCTGTGGGAACCGCTCGGAAACCTTGGGTGGGACGCAAAGTCTCCAGAGGTTTCCGTTCAGGTTTCCTAAGTGGGACAGGGGCATAAGACAGAGACAAATATTGAAAATTGTTTCCCAGCACTATATGATAAAGTATTGAGTTCATGTCCACACTAAGAATCTTATGGCACAAAGGAAAGCCATTCAGTGACAAGAAGCTAACCATCCAACCATGCTGAATACTCTACCACAGGTTACAGGACTACTGAACTGCATGACCAAGTATTATTACGCAAGTGTGGCGAAGGATTTTGTCTCTAAACTCAAAATGTTACAGCACATTATAGTAACAAAAGTGGCCATTTTGCTGAAATGATTCTGAAAGCGGAATTCTGCCACTCTTTATCATTGTGTCAAAATGGCAATGATTTCATGCACATTCTCTTCCAAAGCCAAGTAATGCCAAGTCAAAGGGACTACACAACTTCCTTCACTAGTAAGCCGAATCAGCACACAAATATGTCACACCAGCCCATGATGTTTTGATTCTAGTGTTACAGAATGTTAGTGCATGTTGTTAATTTGAGTCGAATGACTAATATATGCTATTAATTCAAACATGAACTAAAAGCACTCCCAAGGCAAACCAAAAATAAAAATTAAACTCAACCACCACTTATATTGTAGCGATTTAAAAATTTTTATCCAACATCTCCCTGTGCTGAGATTCACCTCTCATTTGGCCACATTAATTTGATAATTAGGTTATCAAATTAAAATCAGGAACCGATTCAAGATTATGCTAAAGAACTTTACACAATAAAATCATAATTGGACTTACACTTTGGGTCAAGCGGCGGCATCTATAGTTGGAAATGCTCAATTGTTCAGGTCATTGATAGATGCTACGTGGGCTGTTGAGCACATCCAACGGACAATTTTATTTTGGATTCAAGCATCTGCCGTTTTTGTTTTTGAACATCAGGGAATATTCTCTCAAAACAGGAAATTTTCATTGCATCTGGACTTCATTCGATTCAAGCTACTGGTGATCAAATAGCACTTTGAAAACACTGCATTATATTTGTTATGTTCAACACTACTTGAAATGGTAGCCCAACCTATCGCTTGATATGCAGTACATATAATAACGACTCCATCAATCTCATTGCCAAGTCACATTTTTAACAGCTGACTGATTAAAAGAAAAGCTTGATCGATATGCAATTTACACTATAGCACATTAAAAACTCATCTCTCTGCAGCCGGGAGCATGAGTTTTTTTTTTAAGCTATGTAACAATCATTTGGATAAAGCTAGGCAGATGAGATCATCAGGCAAAGCTTTGCTGATAGGCCAAATATTATCTACCACCCTCCAAGCTTCCATGGCTGAAAACTTCAACTTTTCATAATAGATCAAAAGAACCCAAAAGGCACTTGGCTAGAAATTGCAGCTTAAATCAGCTGCATTTCTGTCAATTATTTTTCATTTGTGATCATTTTTATTTATTTTATTTTTTTTACACATACTAGTTTTATCACACCTAACATCAGAACTTTACTGACAGATGTTGACAGACCAAACTGTGGTTTCTCAGTAACATTTGATTGATCAAAATACTGGTTCTGATGAAATATCCACAACTGAAACAGGAATTCTGCATCCACTGATCATGCTGCCTGGCCAGGTACTTCCAACAACTTCAGTTTTTATTTCCAGTATTTGCAGTTTATGAATTGTGGCTAAAATATATAGCAGCAGATATATGATTTTCTAAAGATACCTTCCCAGATATTGGTCAAATTCTGATTTTAAAAATTGAAATTCATACTAGGATTTATAAACATCTGTGGCTAGACTGCAACTTGCTGCATGGGAATCTAGGAGAGTGCCTTCCAGAACCTCAGGATCGTGTGCATTTTTACATGAATTAAGAACATGTTTGCCACTCAGGAAGATGGCCAATAGCGCATTATTGTCACATATACAAACACAGTGATTTTTTTCCAATGCGGTAAGCACAATCCCTGATTAGCAAAGTCTACCGAAATAGTCCACTACGACCAAATGCAAGAAGCGCCAAGTCCAGTGCGCACTCTAGGTATTATCAGCGGCACCCGATTCGGGTGATCCCAGGCTGCTGTGGGGCCTCCAGCCGTCGCCTCCTTGGATGTCTGGGTCATCCAGCAAACTGACGTCGCTCTCCTCACCTCGTGCCTCGGGGGCGACTCTCACTGCCGACCTTGAGGGCGCGGAAGGCCAGACCCTGGTACACTGGCCTTGCTTCTTGCATCCATCATTGCCGCTCCCTTCTCTCTGGTCTGCGGAGGACAAGCAGGGGCTGGCTTGGTGGCTTCCACCCCCAGGTTGCTAATGACTGCTGCTCAAGGTATTGGGACATTTCTCTCACCATCCCTTTGTTTTATTTCTAATTTAAGAGCAGTACATTAGTATATTACAACATCTAACCTTTGGAATGAGAGGAAGCTGTAGAGTGGGTCGGGAGGGGCGGGCAGTACAAGTATGTTTGACATATCTAAACATGGAAATTTAAGTAATTGAAATATCTAACATGCAACAGTAACACTGATAAACACGATATTTATTCTGCACTAATGTCCTATTAAACAGAAAGAATAGAAAGCAGTAGCTGGAAGAACTTTGGGTATTAATTAGATCTCCTCACTAGTGCCCCCAACTGCTGGACAGATACATCAACTGCTGAGCCTCAAATATACCTTTGCATTTAATAAAAGGAAGAGCTCCCAACTGAAGTGAGAATGACTCAAAAGATACACTGGTTTCCTAGTATGTTCCATTAATTCTCTCGACATATTAAACAGGCAACTGCAGTCATCAACTCAAGATAAAATTCACATCTAAGTGATAATTGTGAAAGCATCCTGAATGCATCTCTAAAATTGACTTTCTTTGTCCAGGATCCCAATCACTCTTTTCAGACGAAGTAGTAACTCAATTATTTCCATTTCAATTTAATGCAAAATATTTTGTGCTCAAACTGTTTTCTTACAATGAAGAGAACAAAAGATTGAGCGGAACCGCTCTATTCATTCCACAAACATGATCTTAAACATTGTACTTAAATTTTCCATCCCACCATCATTTTGATCAATGCACCAACAAGGCTCAAAATAAACTTGAGGAACCACACTTCATTTTCCAATTAGGCACAATAAAACCTGCAGAATCGAAAAATTCAGCAATTTCAGGCAATCTCACATTCACGTTTGGCCAGTTTTGTTTCTGTGACCTCTTGTCGTTCTCAGGTTTCATTCGTCTCTTATGCATACTTCCCAGAAAATGACTTTTGTTATTCATCAGGCTTTACTTCCACTACTTGGATCACTCTTAATCCTCATTGCCTCTCTGCACTTCTCCCCACCTCTGCTCCTTCCTTTGCAACCACATTTATTTCCTTTTCAAATTTTTCCATATTCTATTGAAAGGTAATTTATCAGTAAAATATGTTCCTCTCTACACAGATACAGCCTGACCCGATGAGTAATTTCAGCTATTTTTAGTTCAGGTCTCTGTATGCTCTTGCTGTTCTTGTTTAAAATGTACCAAAATCCATAAGGCTCATGCCTTAAAACTCTATTCTGTTAGAGCATTACATTCTACTTGTGATCAACACATGTCTAATGTACAGTATCCTCAATCTCTATTCTAAATCTATTTATGATGACAACATCATTTTGATCTGGAAATGTATACAAGTCAGTCATTTATTCCATTAAAACATCATTGGCAAAACATTCTGATGTTTACACAGACAGAACTCTCTAATTACACAGTGCAAACATAATTCAAAACGAGTATTAGTAAGTGTCTGCAGAATTTCAGGCACCACCCCACCTCCCTTTAGAGTCAAGCACGTCTGCTGGAGCAGAACATTTATTTCCAGAGTCCAATTGAGAAGAGACTTTAATCATTTGTGGGATCAAAACATTTCTAGAATTTATGGCCCTACAAGACAAGTAGATAATCACAGATAGTAAATACTTCATTTGATCATCACTATGATAAATGTGGTAGGTCAAATGTGTTATTTTATTCACTACTCAACCAGGTGCATCCTTTTGTAGTCAAAAAACGATTTAGTTCAGTTATTATGGAAATTCAATGGGGCACGACATGGCATTGGAAGCGTGCGGAGCCTAATACTTGTACTTCGTGCAACTAAAATAACTAGTTTTTACAATTCAACATTTAAAAGACATTTGGACAGATGCATAGATAGGAAAGGTATAGAAGGATATGGGGCCAAATGCCGGCAGGTGGGACTAGCGTAGATGGGGTATCATGGTCGGCATGGGCAAGTTTGGCAAAGGGCCTGTTTCTGCGCTGTGTGACTCCATTGGGCATTTAAAAAGCATTGATTGACAACATTCTGTGAGATTTCACAAAGTTGAAAACAAACTTAAGATGCCAAACTAAATGATGTTGGGATTAGTGACCAGAAGATAAATGGTTTTAGAAGATGGAAAAATAAATGGCTGAGTTCAGACGTTTAGGAGGGGAATTCCAGGTAATGGGGTCTGGACAACTGGAGGCAGTGTAATCACTGGCCAAAGTCAGAAAAAGCCGAGAAAAATGCAATCAAATTGCTATGAAGACAACGTGCTCCTTCCTAAGGCATATCCATACAGTGTGGCAGGAATCACGTTACTAGCAATGGGGAAAAAAGACAAAGATAGAGAATTTATCAAGACGCAAAATGTCATCTATCCAAAATTTCACTAAAGTTCTGGCTAACATGGCTCACAACCAATGTTAACCATATGTCAACCATATCTCCTTTCCCATGTACTTGTATTGGTTTATGTCACGTATACCAAGATACAATACTGCACAACCTACTGAGTGTTTGCAGCATTCCTACTTTTGTCAGATTTTCAGCATCTTAGTATTTTTTATTAATTGATTTAATTATGTTATAGCTAGAAAGATAGATGTCAATTATTTTTTTTAAACTCCCTCTTTGATTTAAAAGATATAATTGACAGCAGATAACTGTAGAATTGTGCTTAACTTTCCTGGGTTAGTATGGTTTAGAATCACTGTGGTCACAACCCATTGGGTTGCTGCTACTTAATTTAGAAACATAAAGCACAAAATAAAATACTCATGAATAATCTTATGAAATGTGATCCGTCTCATTCTGCCAACTGGTTACATTAAAAAGCTTCTGTGGGGAAATGGATAACCCTACTACGCACTTTGCAGAAAATACGTTTAAGTTATCACTACAATTTATAATCTGAAACTCGTGTGAATAACATATCCATTAACTTTGCTGCACTGAAATACAGCCCACAATGAAATGATTCAGGAAGATTGGTCACATACTCTGAAATGAAATGAAATGATTCAATTTATTGTCATTGTCAGTGTACAGTACAGAGACAACGAAACTGTCCACCTGTTGAGGGGCACTGTTACTTAAAGGACATGTAAAGGTACATTAGTGTTGAATTAGCTAACCTTGTGTTAAATAAAACGTGCATGCATCATTAGAATCCATTACTCAGCATTTATAATAACAGTATTAATTGTTTTTTAAAAGATTCAATTCTATGAAAGTGTGCTTATTAACAGAACATTTCATGGCCATGCATCCGCACCCAACCAAGTTACATAGCTAGAGTTGTTAATATTTGGTTAGAGATGTATACCTGATTTATGCATATCTGACTTATTAAATGCGGCTTTATTAAATATTCTCAAATTCTTCTCCTTGAGAAGCTGGGAAGACAATAGATGTTGGAAATGAGCTGCAAAAAACCCCCTGACAAATCTGACCCACTGGAGAAATTAAAGCTGGGTTTACCTCGCCCCTCGCCGCCCGCCGCCGCCCCCCCCCCCCCCCCCCCCCCCCACCCCCCCCCCCACCCCTCTCTCCCCCCATCTATTTCCCTTACCAGTCAAGATTTTAACACCTTGCAGAGATGCAAGGGACCGCAGATGATGGAACCTTGAGTGAAACACAAAATGCTAGAGTAACTCAATGGGACAGACAGCATCACTGGAGGACATGATAGAATATGATTAGTTTCACTGTCCTTTTGATTAATTTTACTGATTGTACGCCTCCTTGTCACCTTCACCTCAGCTAACAATGAATCATTCTACATCTCCTTATCATTGCCTGCTTTGATTTGTTGTTTTCACACCTTACTCTTCCATATCTCTAGATTTCCTCTCCCCTGACTCTGTCTGAAGATGCGTCGCGACCCAATACGTCACCCATTACTTTTCTCCAAAGATGCTGCCAATCCCGCTGAGTTACTCCAGCATTGTGTCTATCTTCAGTGTAAATCAACATCTGCAGTTCTTTCCTACATAGTATACTTATAGATCTCTTATTTCAGAAATCTAACACACCAACTGTATTTAAAAAAACAAAAAAACAACTATGCCCAAACTATAACTTTATTTATTTATTTATTTGTTATTTCTGCAAAGACAAATGCCAAATACCGTGAAACTCGAATCTATAAAATCAGAGGCATTAACAAGTTCCATTCAGCAAAATGCATGCAATAGAACCAAGAAAATCTCTTATTAACAGCACATTTAACCAAAATACCAATGTCCAATGAAATGCTTTCATATATGACATGATTCTGGATAAATAACTTTAAAAATCAACCAGATATGAGTGGCCAAAGGGAAGCGTGACTAAGCCAGTTCCTATGTTTCACCAGCTGAATAATCGATAGCCTATGAAACATGAACTGGGCGCCGCATACTTTCGAAGCTAATATCCATTACAATGCATTATTTAGTCCTCCAAATCTAATGCATAATATGTGCTTTTGTCATCTAAAAGCATCACATTTGTTTTATTTTTTAACTCAAGAGGCTACAAGATATTATAAAACAAGTAGATTGCAACACTCTCTAGCACTCAAATACGTAATGATTTAGTACAAAATGGTAACCAAAACCTCATCAGGTTTTGGTTACACCACAAAGATGTGAATTCAGTTGCCTTTAATTTAAAAGTAATTTGGCTCCAGGGACTGAGAGAACAAGCCTCCCAGCAAAACTTACACGAGTAGGCTAAGCTGATTGGAACACTAAGGGGAGCACTTTCATTGAAGATGTACCTTATGTGCCACTGTTATGGTTACCTTGTATTACAGATTAATTTATTATACATTTTTCTGTGTTGTGTTGATGGGCCTGTTAAGCTGTAGCAAATGTATTTTTCCACTGCCGATACATATCACAATTAAATACTCTAGGCTCTTATGTTTGTGCCTCACCAGTCAAAGTTTTTGGCGTGACGTGCTTCATAACCCGAAAATATCTGGCCCACAGGCATATTTTTTCTCTTCTTCCGAGGACCTCCGACATCCAGAATCTCGGAACAAGCGCACAGTGAGCGCAGCAAAACCAAAGATCTTTGGGTAAAACCACGACCAGCCATGGCGAAAACCGACTGCGCCCCCAAAACCCTCCCTCCCCTCTGCTAAACGGCCAATCACAGCGCTGTTCAGTCGAGATAAGGGACAGTGAACGAAGCGCTGTGATTAGCCGCTGAGCGGGCATCTGCGCCCCGAGAGAGAGAGAGAGAGCGTCGGCCGAGAGAGAGAGCGCGTGTGTTGGGGGTGGGGTGGGGTTAGCTGCGTCGGTTTCGTCCCACGTCACCAAAGATGTGTAGGTTTGTAGGTTAATTGACTTCAGTAACATGGAACTAGTATGAAGAGTCGATCGAAGGCGTGAAATTGGTGGACCACAGGGCCCGTTTCCATGCTGCATCTCTAAACTAAAACTGCAAGATTCCAAGCTAATCTTTCCCCAGCATATTTATTCTTGAACCCATAAAATTTACCCTTTATGGAATCCCAAATTCGGTCCACTGCCATGACCTGCACATCATAAGCAATTAATTGATTAGGAAGAGGATGATCTTATCGACACAAACTGTCCAGTACAGTGCGTGAACACTCTCCATTTTCCCAACTCAGGAACAACCGAGTACAGTTCACACTTTTAGAACATATGTACCAAAGATTTGTCAAAGCCGCAGAGACCACTCCCTCCGTAACTCCCTGGTCAATTCGTCCCTTCCCACCCAAACCAACCCCTCCCCTGGTACATTCCCTTGCAACCGCAGGAAATGCTACACTTCTCGCCTTACCTCCCCCTTTGACTCCATCCACAGACCTAAGCAGTTTTTCCAGGTGCGGCACAGGTTTACCTGCACCTCCTCCACCCTCATCTATTGCATCCGCTGCAGTAGGTGTCAGCTGCTCTACATCGGTGAGACCAAGCGTATGCTTGGCGATCGCTTCGCCCAACACCTCCGCTCAGTTCGCAATAACCAACCTGATCTCCTGGTGGCTCAGCACTTCAACTCACCCTCCCATTCCGAATCCAACCTTTCTATCCTGGGCCTCCTCCATGGCCAGCGCAAGTCCCACCGTAAATCGGAGGAGCAGCACCTCATATTTCACTTGGGTAGATTACACCCCAGTGGCATGAACATTTACATACAACTCAGCAGCATCTCAGTGATAAACTTTATTTTATATTAAAATAACACTTTAATAAAAACCTGAATTGCACAATAAAATATAATTCATGAAGAGTCCCAAATGTAATAATTTGGTCATTTTCACAATAATGGCTTGATCAAGGTTTTACAAGCACCTCTCGGTCTTTAGGATAGGCATATGGAAATGCACAGAATGGAGGGATATGGATCTCATGCAAGCAAGATTCGTTTAATTTGGCATCCTGCTCGGCACAGACCGAGGTTCCCACCATTGTGGGTTGAAGGGACAGTTCCTGTGCTGTACTGCTCTATGTTCTATGTTCAACACAGGAGCTGTAATTACACAAAGTAGTAATCAGCTCATTCATTCTCAACCAAATAATCTCTATTTTAGTTTTAATTAAAACATTAAAATTCACTAGTTCCTTGGGTTCAATATTTTGGAAACCAATGCAGGCAACACCTATGTTATGGAAATTAGTCCTCACTGAATTCATAAATAACTGATAAAAAATTGAGATACGGAATAAAGTTGCATTTTCAAGAGAGTCCAGTGTTTAATTGTCATGTGCACCTAAAAACAGAACAAAGTTCTTACTTGCAGCAGTATAACTGGTCTGTAAACGCAGTACTCAGATATATTATACACAAAAAAGTTCAATATATCGGGAAAGAAAAGCCCAAAGTCCTTGGTACAACAAAGAACATTCATATTTCATAGCTTAGTTGGTGTTTGTAGTGTTCAACAGGCTTCTTCAAGGTTGTTGGGAAGAAGCTGTTCTTGAACTAGATGGGAAAGACTCCCATACCTTCTTCCTCGTGGCAGGAGTGAAACGAGAGCGTAGCCTGGGGTGGATTCTTGATGATGCTGGCTACCTTTGAGGAGGCACTTCCTATGGATCTCTTTGATGGTAGGGAGGTCAGTGCCAGTGATGGACCGGGTAGTTTCCACCCCTTTTCGTAATCTCCTTTGAGTTGACGAACCAGGCTATGATGCAAACGGTCAACATGCTCTCTACTATACACCTGAAGTTCAAAAGTGTATTTGTCGACATACCAAATCTCCTCAATCTTCCAAGTAGAGGCATTGATCAGCTTTCTTTATGATTGGAATGTGTTGGGCCCAGGCCAAATCTTCAGAGATATGCATGCCCAGGAACTTCAAAGTTGACGACTCTCTCCACCACTAACCCGCTGATGAAGACAGTTTGTGAATTCTCAGCCTCCATCTTCTAAAGTCAACGATTGGTCTTACAGACTTTGAGACCAAGACACCATTCAATCAGACAATCACTCCCCAGCCAATATTAACTGTAGTGACTGAGGCATGTCAACTTACTCCTCTTGGACGCTGATATTATTCTTACCCTTTAAAGGCAGATGCGAACTGCAAACCTCAGCAACAAGAGGTTGAATACAAACCCCGGCCAGTTGGTCTTGAGAATGCAGTCAGGTACACCATCAGGTCCAGACACTCAGAAGATTCACCCTCATCAAGGATAGTTCATTGAAGGCTTCTGGTTGGGTATCACTTGGATGATTTTGGCAGGAAAACCCTCCTCCATATATTTCCTTATGAAGTCTGTAACAACCATGGCGGCACGGTGGCGCAACAGTAGTGTTGCTGCCTTTCAGCGAATGCAGAGCCAGAGACCTGGGTTCGATACTGACTATGGGTGCTGTATGTACGGAGTTTGTACGTTCTCCCCGTGATCTGCGTGGTTTTCTCCTAGATCTTCGGTTTCCTCCCACTCCTCCAAAGATGTACAAGTATGTAGGTTAATTGGTTTGGTAAATGTAAAAATTGTCCTTAGTGGGTATAGGAATAGTGTCAATGTGCGGGGATCGCTGGTTGGCGCGGACACAGTGGGCCGACAGGGCCTGTTTCCGCGCTGTATCCCTAAACTTATGATTTATTCGTTCAGGTTTGTTGCAAAGTCCTTGAACATCACCCAATCTACCGACTCCAAGCAATCCCGGAAACGTTCTGCTGCCTCCCCTGACCAGCATTGTGCAGTCCTCCCCTCAGGTGCTCTTCAGTCACTGCCAAGACGCAAGATGAAGGACCACAGGCAGGTGGTCTGATTCCCCAAAGAGGGCAAGGGAGGGTGCAGCGGTGGACAATGGAAGTGTTCAAGGATGATTGATCCTCTGATGTTTGTGTTCTTCCTCAAAGATTGTGTTCTTCCTCAAAAATTATGATGTGGAAAAAAATATTTCCAAATCATTAGTTGCTTTCAAAAATTCCAATATATTATTTCAAAGTACGAATGAGAAAACAATACTACATGTTGAGTGCACTATGCAGATTCTTCTGAGGTGGCAGCTGAGACCAAAGGTTTCTTTAAAATGAGAATACATTTTGACAAATGCACAATTGGCAATCACAGCCAAATGTCAAAAGACCCACCAAGAACAAAGGTTGCTCACTGCTACACTCAAATACTCATTAGTTATTTGGGTACTCGAATCATAACATTCAATAACTCATTCGCTCAAAAGTATAACAAATTTGACCGATATTCAATGTCACAATTTTGCTACTTACTCTCATCCATAGGCCATTCCACATCAAAGCAAAGCCATCGTATCAGCCTCATTCCCCCTGCCATTATTTTTCTGCACCTTTGCAAGTTAAACCCATCAACTCCCCTTTTGATTATTTTGTCACTAGCACAAGCGGTGATTTACAGTAGCCAATTAAAAGGTATGAAATCTTAACAGTCGTTGCCATGGAAATTCTAGTGGTGTAATCTTAGCCAGACTAAAGCAGTAATTTTCTCTTCCATACAAACAGTAAAATCATAAATGGTGCTCATCTTAATTCCCAAGAATTCTTCAAAGAATGATTCATCTTTATTGTATGTAATCATAACCTATAGTGGCTATTGGGCTCCCATTTGCATCACTCTAATTCACTGTGGACATATCCATTTCTTAAGCAGTCTTCCCTTTTGAGAATAACTTGCTTTTACTCCCCTTGAGTGGAAACTGCCAGTGATTATTCATTTCACGAGGTGGGACTGCATGACAGTGACCACCCAGGCTTGGCAGAGCAAGCATTGGCCTAATGGCAAGGGGGATCCAAGGATTAGATTTGCTGCACAGGCACATTCCCTTGTTCTTGGTACTTCTGCACCTTCCTACCCTGATCCTCTCAATCTTCATTTCCCCTGCAATTCTCTCAACCCCTTGGTCCCATTCTCCCCTGCTTTCTCGGTTGATTCCTCATGATCTCCAATCAAACCTGCCACCTTAGCCACTCCACACTCCGTCAGCTGGCCACATGACATTTTCCACTTACTCCGTCTGGTATCACTCACCCTCTTCAGCTCTGCTCCCCAACTGCAAATCACCTGGCACAGCTGGTAGTGTGCTGCCTCATAGCGCCAGAGAGATTTGGTTCAATCCTGATCTCGGGTGCTGCCTGTGCAGAGTTTGTACGCTCTCCCTATAACAACGTAATTTTCCTCCGGGTGCTCTAGTTTCCTCCCACAGCTCAAAGACATGTAGGCATGTAATTAAATGGCCTCTGTAAAATTGCCCCTAGTGCATGATAATAGAACGTGTGCATGGCTGTTTAATGGTCATGGAATCGATGGGCTTAACAGCCATTTCCATACTATATTTCTAAACCAAACCTTGCCTCCACTATCAAATCAAAAAGCCACTGCGCCAAGCCCAGACCATCCAAACCTTTCTCAGAAAACCTCAGCAGAATCTTCAGCTGCCTGCTCTGGTATCAACAGATCAGTCTAATAATGCTCCGCAGATGAGTTGATGGGTTCCGGCAAATGGATGCAAATCCTTAGCCATCATATTAAAGGGAGGCACGATATCTAATAATATTTGAAAAGGTGGGTTGGTAGTGCTCGGGTCAAGCAGCATCTGTTGAGATGAAACATTTCAGTTCTGATGAAAGGTCGTTAACATTGAAATTTAAAAAGCAAATGTGCACTTAAGATGCAGGGAAGGGCGACGTCGAGAAAGAATAAAAATAATGGTATGATTGGATGGAGATCAAGAGACCACAAAGATAGAGATGCCAGCTGAGAAAAAGTAGTCAGTAGTCTTACCAGCAGCTGATCTGTCTACTTGATATTTTCACATTTAATTTTTATTTTATTTTTTTATTTTTTTTTTTTTAAACTTTAGTTCTGATGAAAGGTCAACCTTAAATATTAAAGGGCCTGTTCCACTTTCACAGCCTTTTTTATTTGTGGATATTTTTCATCAGGCTAGAAAAACATCCCGACCTACTTGATGCCACTAGTACCTACGACTAGCATCACGACCTACCTACGACCTCGTGACCACCATGCTACAAGTATGAGTCAAGGGCAAATTCGGCAGAGGTCATGCAAGTGGGATAGGCCCTTAACATATTCTCTTGAGATGCTGCCTGATCTACTGAGCCTCTCCAGTCTTTCTTGGTTTTATTTGATGTCCAGCCCCTTAAGTATTTTTTTTATTTCTTGATGATATTTACTCTACAAAGATTACCAACATTCAGCTCCTTGACTTCAGAATTACATACGATCTAAGTTGTCACAATTTAGCAAATGCCCAAGCACGTCAGTGGAATTGAAGGAACTGCAAACTATCTTCAACTGCACTGTGCATTACCAGCAGGTTTAACCTCGTTAATGTAACATCACCAAATCACCATTTTAAATACCGAGTACAATTCAACTGTAAAAACACGGATATCCTTTTGCAGTGCAAGCTGAGCAAGTATGCCTGAACTATCATAGTGGCTTATAAACATCTTCACAATTAATGTCTTAAAGATAGCGGAGTCAGGGGATTGGGGAGAAGGCAGGAACGGGGTACTGATTGGGGATGATGAGCCACGATCACATTGAATGGCGGTGCTGGCTCGAAGGGCCGAATGGCCTATTCCTGCACCTATTGTCTATTGTCAAATGTAGCATAACTCACTACCTCAATCCATAGATTCCAAACATTGCATTTTAAGTTTGTGTGCGTCACAAATATTTTTCCATACTACCAGAAGTCAATTAACTGCACAAATTATTTATTTGTAGTTAGCAAGAATAGGTGTGGCATTTGCCCAAGGGCAATGTATGACACCGATGAAGTAATGGGTTTTTAAAATAGGTTTACAAGCTTCCATCAATATTTTGGCAAGAGCACAACCTTGTGCAGTTATGCACACAACCCTCCCACATACATCAAATAATGGGCATTTAAAAGAGAATTTAAAAGCACTGATCAGATCCTCTAAGTTTACTTCCATTCGGGTATGGTACATTGTTGTATTATACCAAATATGGTCACAGCCTGCATAATGTGGTTACAGAATGTACTGCTAACAGTTCACCAATTGAGCAAGGAATAATTATAACACCTTCACAAACACATGGAAGATTTCTTCCTTTCTTACAACCACTTTACTAGACATAGTACCACTCTGGATCAGAATCCTGGAATTCCCCACACCTCAAAAGTATTGCAGCTCATAGTGACCTATCTTCAACCGCTGATCACAGAAAGGGAAATGTGCTAACTATGTGGTCATCACGACATATGTCTGATTAAACCATAACACGAGACAATGGCATTAACTGATCCTCGCAGACAATGCCTACCCCACAATGGACAGCACATAGCCTCCGCTCAATTATTTGTCATAATGAGCAGCGGGAGGTCAAGAATCACAAATCCATGAAGATGTGTTATGTCATATCAGCGAGGTACACTTGATTTTTTGGTAAATAATCTTAAGGATCAGCCAGACATTCTCCGGTCGACATATTCTATAATTAAATGCATATTTTTGTGAACTTTTGTTGTATGTACAATGCCTTTTCTCAATCATTTGTCCTTCTTACTAACTAGAGTTGCTGGAAAGCACTGCCAGGAGTCACATTGGTTAAAAACTAGGACTTCTGGTTGAATTTATTTGGCTGAAAGAGATATCAATGGACACCATTACTGAAGCACAGCCAAGTATAAGATGAGGTACCATCACAAAGATTAAGGGTTTAATGTGCACCCTGAAAATGTCAATTAAGGCACAAGCACCTGGCACATTTAATTAAGGCTTGGAATAAGTTTAGTCCATTAGAAGATGGATGTACAGTCAAACAAGGAGGTAAAGTAGAGAATATATTACAAATATAAAAGTTCTATACCTGAACAACTGTTGAAATCCATTTTAGCTTTCCAGTTCCAAGTGGGAAACTAAGATTTGCAATGCATTGGATTCCACTCAATGCAACAGTCTTTTAAGTTCAGTAGAACATCCACACTTTTCAGAAAGTCAGGTTGAGTGCTACAATCTTTCTGTTCCTAACCTTGTATTTTTCATCCAATCTCGGCTTACATTTTTCAAACCATTTTCTCATACTTTCTCATCAGCATCAGATTTGAATCTCAATCCACTATGTTACAGTGTTTCGGCTTCAGAGCGATTAAACAATAGAGAGCTTAGTGGCATGGTGGCAAGATTACAAACTCTCCCTCAACTTCAGCAAAACCAAGAAGTTGGAAATTGACTTCAGTGTGGAGTACACAATCCAGTGGGCATCAGTGGTGCTGGTGTGCAGGTGGCTGAGAACTTCAAGTTCAAGTTCACATTTATTCAACCTCCTCGGTGTAAACAGCACTACAACAAATTGTCCTGGTCCAACCTTGTCAACTCTATGGCTAAGAAAGAACATCAATACTTCCACTTCCTCATAAACTTAAGGGATTCAGCTCGTCTCCAATAACACGTACCAATTGTTTACAAATCCACTGTTGAAAAAGCATCTGATTCAGATGCACCACAGCTTATTGTGGCAGCAGTTGTTTACCATTCCCTCAGGCAGCTTGTGCCATATACACATCACAACATGTGGAAATAGGTTACCCCTCAGGTTTCTTAAACCTATGCCCTCTAGTTTTAGATTTCCCTTCCTGTGGCAATTTACTTTATGTATGTCCCTCGTGACCTATGCTCAAGTTAAAACAAGTCCAAGTCTACCCAGCCTCTCCTTAAAAGTACCATCCTCAAACATGTTTTTTAACAGCGTTTCTAGTTTAAACATCCATAGCAGGGCCACTAGTACTCCAAACGTGATTTAACATGGCTTGTACAGATGTAATACAAGGTCTCAACTAATGTACTCAACAGCTTGCTGGAGTGGAGAACTCAGTGGGTCAGGCAGCATTGTTGGAGGGAAATGGACATTTGACATTTTGGGTCAGGACCCTTCGAGACTACAGCCTTGTCTCTAATGTCCTCAATTAATTGACTAATGAAGCAAGCATGGCAGTCTTCTTTATCACCATGTCTACCTGTATCGCCACTCTTAAAATTATGTATCTGTACCACTAGGTTCCTCTCTGCATTACTGTTTTGCTTGACTTGGTTTGTTTCACCAAATTGCGACATCTAGTATTTATCTGAATTAAATTTCATTTGCTATTCTTCAGCCCGGTTGATGAGATAAAACTTCTTCATATGGGGTATAATAATAATAATAATAATAAATTTTATTGTCATTGCACATCAGTGCAATGAGATTTAGTATGCAGCTTCCATCCGATGTAAAAGAAAAGTAAAATAAACAAATAAGCTGTGTGACGTGACCATTCGAGGGAGACAGTCCAGGGGGGAATGGGGGGCACTCAGCAGTGCCGGTTCAGAGCCGCTATAGCTCTGGGAATAAAGCTGTTTCTGAGTCTAGAGGTTCGGACATAGACGGCCTTGTAACGTCTGCCGGAGGGAAGTAGTTCGAACAGTCCGTTACAAGGGTGTGAAGAGTCTTTATGAATGCTGACGGCCTTCCTGAGGCACCGTGTGTGGTAGATGCCCTCCAAGGCTGGTAGCTGTGTACCACTAATTGTATTGCCATTTGCAAATTTACTAACCATTCCACCTACATTTACATCCACATCATTAATTATAAATAAATAAGTGTACACCCATCTATACAACATTAAATATTGATCATCAATTTTAAAAACGAATTACTGCTTTTTTTGGATAGTCTCTCAATTTCCAAATACTAAGATGTTTAGTTTTCAAGTAATGTTAACTAAAAACAAGTAATATTTTTTCTGCATTTCACTATCATTTTTAGCATGACTTTGTTATAGTCAGAATATATTGGAGCCAAGCTGAGCTCTAATGTTGACAGGACCAAACAAATATAAATTATCTTAGATCTTACAGATAATGAGTCATGCGAATGTGGCTAATTGAACACAAAAAGCCTAAATAGTGAGTCAGAGTTGCTGTTTACATAAATAACTTAAAAGCTGAATTGATTTTCCTTTAAAAAGAGCCTTTTGCTCCCAATCAACATTGCCATAATGGAAGGACGAGTTAGCCGAAGCAAAGAAGTGGATAACCGAACGGAAACGAAGCCGAAACGCTAAATAACCAAAAGTGTTATGGGACGCCAAAAAGCCAACTAACTGAAAGGCTGCATCACCTAAAAGCAAACTCACCGAATGGCCACTCTGCCGAATCGCCAACTAACCGAAAGGCTGCGTCGCCTACAAGCCAACTAACCAAATGGCCGCTCAACCGAAAAGTCAAATAACTTTCACATCACTGACCGGTGGGGACGGGAGGGTGGGGGTCATTTTCCTACACGAGCCAAAGGTAACTGGACACTCTGAACCCGAGCACCAAGTTGTAAGCCGCCGATGGAACGCATCCCTCGGGACAGCCCCCACTTTCCCACGGCAGCCCTCCGCCTCGTCTCCCCCGTGCGGCCGCGCTGTGACGCGCTGTGTGTCGGCAGCGTCGGGTGGAGCAGAGGTGTGATTTCACCCCCCCCCCGGCCCACAAACGGATGATTTACCCCCCCCAACACCCACACCGTGTGATTCACCCCCACCCCGGCCATGGGGACAGACGGCTCGGGGCATTGGCAGCCATAGTAAATCGCTTTTAAAATATGGGACACACACACACAAATTCCCTGGCGGGCCGATGACATGTGTGCATGACAACGAGCAATTTTACCTTCTCCAATTACCCCCTCCCCCCCGACAACAAGAAGTACGTATTTATTACTGTCTGATTGCCTGCGTAACGCACACAAGCTCCCATGCACAAAACACCAGATAATCTGTAAACTGCTTTAACCGAAGATGGACACAACAAGCTGGAGTAACTCAGCGGAACAGGCAGCATCTCTGGAGAGAAGTAAGGGGTGCCGTTCCGAGTCGAGACCATTCTTCAGACCTGAAGACTGAATCTGAAGGGTCTCGACCCGAAACGCCACCCATTCCTTGCGGCAGCTGGTTTCATAGTGCCTTCATTGTTGGTAGGTGCTGTCCTTTCACATGGACTGCTTACAACTTGGTGTTCCGGTTCAGAGTGCCCAGTCACCTATGGCTTGTGTGGGAAAATGACCCCCACCTTCCCGTCTCCACCAGCCAGTGTCTGGACCAATAGCTGACATGTCTTCCCCCCCCCCCCCCCCCCCCCGCGACGTCCTGTCCGTTATTTGACGTTTCAATTGAGCAACGCAGCCTTTCGGTTAATTGGCTTTTAGGCGGCCCGCCCTTTCGGTTAGTTGGTATTTAGGCGTACCACCCTTTCGTGTTAGTTGGCGTTTCGGCTTCGTTTCCATTCGGTTATTTGGCTTTCACTTCTTTGCTTCAGCTTCTTGTCCTTCGATGCTTCTAGTTCGCACACGGCCATAACTAATAATGTTAACTTTTAGTCAGCAATGTTCCGCCCTCCAGGCACTGTAGGCGGTAACGCTGTAACGCCCTCCAGGCGCTGTAGCCTGTTCAATGTGCTGTTGTCGAGGGCCATGAGGTCTACCCCTCCACAAGATGGAGGGGTAGACCTCATGGCCCTCGACAACAGCACATTGAACTGGCTACAGTACCTGGAGGGCATTACATAACTTCTGCTGCCTTATTGAACAAATTTTATCCAAATATATCCGCCACTTGTGATAAATGTCTAGCCCAAAAGGCAACTATAACACACTCCTTAGTTTCCTGCATAAAACTTTATAGATTTTGGAATTATATTTTTGAAATATTTACAAAATTATTCAAGACAAGAATGGAACCTAATACTGAAATGATTATATTTGGTGTAATGGAAGATGGGAATAAATTGAACACATCTCAAAATCTATTCCTTAACTATGGTTTAATAATTGCAAAAAAATTAATACTTAAATTTTGGAAGGGTACATCAATACCAACGCTTAAAATGTGGATTGCAAGTATGTTGGACACCGCTCATCTTGAGGAAATGCGATTCCTCATAATGGATAAATCAGACCAATTCATAACGAGTTGGTCTCCATTCGTCGTTTTTTTGGAATCATATGGTGCAACACAATTGTAAAAAATAACTGTTTCAGGACTGGACGAGGGTTGGTCAAGATTATAAATAATGATCTCCTTTTCTTTTTTATTTTATTTTATTTTCTCCATTTTCTCTCTCAACTTTCTTCATTTACTCGTTTTCTTTCTTCACACACTATATATTTCACATCTTTCTATCCTTTACTATCCGCCTACAGTGCCTGGAGGGCGGAACATTGCTGACTAAAAAATACTGAAGTATTCTTTTTCTTATTCTAATCTTTTTTCAAAGTAACAAAAAAAAAAAAGTTGTACATAAAATGTATTATGAAAATATATGTTAGGCACTTTGGTGCCATATGACTGTACTTACTTCTAATAAAATAAAATATAAAAAAACCCCAAAACTTCTGCTGCCTCAAACACAAGAAGAAGCAAGGTTCCAAAAGCCCTGGATGTTAAACTGATGGTTATCGAATTAAGGAAAAACTGTAGTGTAGCTAATAGTGCTGCAGAGACCAAACCCGACCTGGAGTGTTGTCTGTGTGGAATTTGTATGCTCTCCGTGTAATTGCGTGGGTTTCTGCAGGGGGCTCTGGTTTCCTCCTATATCCCAAAGATGGGAGCTCCAACGACACAGAAGGTTTGACAAGCCCCGACCCGAAGTCTGATCGCTGATGCAGGGTCTGATCGCCCCAACGCGGAGGGCCCGAATGCCGCCGGCTACGGGAGTAAGATCGCCCCGTCAATGGAAGGCTCGAGGCCCCCGACCGCTGGAGAACAAAGAAGGGAAGAGATTGAACTTTTTTTCCCCTTCCATAACAGTGAGGAATGTGGAAGAGTTACTGTGGTGGATGTTTATGTTAAAATGTATTTTGTGTGTTCCGTTGCTTTTTATTTGTATGACTGACTTGGCAAATGAAATTCCTCGTATGTTGCAAAACATACTTGACTGATAAAGTATTATTGTATTGTATTGTATTACATTTATGTCTGTGTTGTTGGCCTAGAAGTAGCAGTGAAAATAATAATCTATTTACTTTCATTATTTTAGTGGAGGGAATTTGACACAACTCTTCATATTTTAGTATCTGCTTCCTGCTGTGTATAAATTCTTCATAATTATACTTTAAACAGGAAGTGTACAGCATGTTTGGTTAGCAGTTTAGATGTTTGATTACATTACTGCTGTACTCCAGAAATCCCCTAGAAATAATAAACCTATAGAAACCAATGTCGAGTGGTGATTACCAGATAACAGATGTTATGTTGAGGTCATCATGGCCTAATGATTCTGAACACATCTTGGACCATTAGAATTGCTTCTGCTGGGAATAGTGAGATGCTCTTGCATCTCATTCAGCTGGGTTTGTTGATGGCAGCAACTCTGATTTTAAAATGAAAATGTAAATGTCAGGAATGTTCCCGATTTAATCTCTGGCCTAGCACGATTAAGTTGATCTTGGCTGAAGTAACAGTAGATCCTGCAGTTGGTGTAAGCTGAGACAAGATGCTCATTACTGAAGATTGAATAGCAGATGGCTGTGGAAAATGCAATGTGGATCTCATTTAAGGATCAGAAATGGCTGGGCTGTGACCCTGCAGCTTGAACAGCTTCACATCCTCAACACGTGTAAAGAATGGCCTTGCATGCACAGTCTTGGGGTTTACCCAACTACTTTAAACAATAATTGAAATCTAAAGAAAGGAAGTTAGAAATAAAAACAATGTGCTGTGTCAGGAGCCATCTATAGAATGTGAACAGTTAATGCAAACAATAATTAAATGTGAAATCAAAACTATAAGATAATAAACAAATAAGAGAATTAAGTTGCAGTGGTGGAGGAGGGGCAAAAAACCCAAAAGGATCACAAGAAACCGTAGCTTGAGCAATTTTAGGCAAAAAGCATTCTGAAGTATCCCGACCCAAAACGTCATGTCCATTTTCTTTCACAGATGTTGCCTGACCCAGAGTTCCTCCTGTATCCTTTATCAGATGCTGCCTGTCCCGCTGAGTTACTCCAGCGTTTTGTGTCTATCCTCCTGTACTTTTGTTTTTTGTCTTGAAGACAAAAGAAGTGTCTGTAACAGGATAGGCGATTGAGGTTGCCCATGTGACATAATTTTTGGGGCATGGCAATTCAGAGGTGAGCAAGGGCAGAATAAAGAACAAGATGTGTGGAACATGCGAGAGGGAGAGAATAAAAACAAGATTTTAAATTGCTGAAATTTTGACACAAGCAGCACCTGTGTAGAGAGAGAAGAAATTAGCTAGCCAATCAGACAAACTTGGCTTGAAAGTAGGAGGCATGGTGGGGTTGTTTGAGTCATTTAATACTAGGCGTAGCATCGGAGAAGCATGAAAAGGTATTTAAGATTCCATTGCACGAGAAGCACAAGAGTATTACTGCAGGTTACAATTGAATGATTAAGAATGGTGTCCTCTTATTTTATTGGCCACTCCCAGAAATCACTGCAATTTGTAAATATTATTTAAAATGCAGAAAAAAAAAATGCTTTTAGATATTTATACTTTGATGATGCACTTAGAACCACCAAGACCCCTCACTAGCCACATGGACAAGGAGTAGCTACATCAACATATTTCAAGTGGACCACATGCTAGAGGATCAGGAAATGTATTTGATGTTCCTCACTCTGAATCCAACACGCCATCCCTACCAAAATCTCAACCACTGCCTAACCTCTGTCAAAACCAACCATGACAAACTATCCAAGTACCCCCCACCAAGAGTCTTCTTCTTCTTGCGAACAAAACATAAACCAAAGGAATAGTTAGATTTCAAGCCGGGTGTTGAGCAGCCATTGATTGAAATGACATTGACATTGTGAAAGGGACTGTACAAATCTATTTA
The DNA here is from genome assembly GCF_028641065.1 of Leucoraja erinaceus. Taxonomy (NCBI): domain Eukaryota; kingdom Metazoa; phylum Chordata; class Chondrichthyes; order Rajiformes; family Rajidae; genus Leucoraja; species Leucoraja erinaceus. The sequence goes on along the minus strand of NC_073391.1, from coordinate 32,966,903 downwards.
ATATTTTGTGGCATTGTCTGTGTTTAAAGCGTTGTAAGCCAGTATGCTAAGATCTTGAAGGTCACCAGGTAGCATAGTTAATGTGGGATATGACTTATCCACAAGAACACGTTGTTATCTCTGCCAAGGCAATGTTGAGACAATTGTAACTGTCCAATATGAATGGTTGAGAGGTGGCCTGTAACACAGCAGTCAGTTAAATCCTGGTTGACTATCTGCGCAGTCAGAAATCATGTGGCATTAACAATGTTTGCGCTAATCATTGTTCCTAAGACATGATTAAGGAAATTCAAAAGGATTTTGAAAGTGTGAACTATAATTTTCAAAATAAAAGTGCCAGTGGATGACCCTATCGCTCAGTGTCTACTCCGGCAGGCTCGAGACAGTTTCTTTTAAACTGCTAATAGCCTACACATGAAAAATAAAGGAACATGCAGTCTCCTTTCATGATTACCAAAATCCAAACAATCACACATGCGGTGCTTGGCAGTAATATTGTTTGCTAACAGCTATTAGATTAGTGGAGTCCTCATACGGTCAAAAGTACAGGGAAGACTGTAAAGTGGCCAGATCCAAACACATATATTAAAACAATTATTTCCAATTATTTCACTCTGCAATCATTCCTTTTTCTATAATATTTCTCACTTCCACCACGTATTTTAACAACTGTTCATTTAACTTCCTTTTCTTTGTTAGGAATCAAACTTGAGTTACCACATCATCAACATCACCATTTATTTGTTGCCAGCAGATATGCTACAAAGCTGGATAGGAACAAACAGCGTGCTTTAGAAATTGCACCAACATAATCCAATTGGTCATGAGTGCACAGTATTAAGCATCTGATCAAGATTAATCTTTTTGCTACTGTGCAGCTTCTGAAATAAAACAAAATCTCAGACAGTTAAAAATGGAGTCAAGGAATGGTGGCAACATGGAGAAGTTATATGGGAGATATTGAGAATGTTGAGACAGAGCCAAACACTTAGAGCACATAAAAAAACCCTGCACTTAGCAGGGGCCTATGACATAACTGAACAGTAAACAAAGTAGCATAACTATAATTCCTTTTATTAAACAATGGGATTTCCAATGTACAAATTTTTATTCGGTACAAGATCAGAGTAAAAATACCACAAAATGAACTGGTTTACTACTGAATGAAGTCTGCTTATGCATATATAAATATAGGTCATCTTACTCTAAAAAAACTTTTGCCTGTATTTATTTCAAGGCTAAGATATATGATTACAGCATCCCTCAACTATAATTAATGAGGCTGTGTCTAAGGCTTGCATATTTAGAATAGTATGCAGTGAAATAACTGTGCTAATGGACTCATTACTTTGAAAATTTCTACTGCTCACCCAGACTGTACACTGTGATACAGCTGATTTGGCAATAATCATGAAGGAACTGTTTGAGACCACACATACATCACTGTCTTGATTATGAAGCAGATTGCAAGTAACCAACATGCAACAGTTCAGTTATTTGCAAAAGCAAGATAGTACACGTGTCTTGGTTCAGCGTCTTGGTGTAAATTCCAAAGCAAATTTGGTGCATAAATGGGTTGAAGGAGTAATAGCATTGGATTAAAAGTCCAAACCTGATGATTCAAGAGACACCACTTCAGATTCATGAAAGCTTGGAATTTAAATTTATTAAATCTGGAATTTAAATTAATTGCAAACAGTTATAGAGTGATACAGTGTGGAAACAGGCCCTTCTGCCCAACTTGCCCACACCGGCCAACATGTCCTAGCTACACCTGGCTGCGCTTGGTCCATATCCCTCCAAACCTGATCTATCCATGTACCCGTCTAACTGTTTCTTAAACATTGGGATAGTGCCAGCCTCAACTACCTCATCTGGCAGCTTGTTCCATACACCCATGAAACCACTGACTGTCTTAAAAAATATTTGCTTTTAAGGAGGAATTGCAACCTCTAATCATCCCTTGACCTCTGTGGTTCAAATAGTCATTACCTGCATTTTCATTATGGCATTGAGGGATGGGGATTATGAGCTAATCTCAATATTGACACATGTATTTCTCATACAAAAATAACATTATTCAGGCTGTTCTATGCTCAATTGTGGATTGAGATGCATCCTGATGGAAAGTTCCTCACCTTTACAGTGACAATTTTAATTGCTTTAAGCTCATTACATGGTTCAGGATAAACACGCATGGTCGACATTTGATTTGCACACAAAAGAGGAACCTTATCGAGTAAACCTAACAAATAATGATATAAAAATAAGGTGCAAACAGTGTGTAATTCACCAAATTTCAAAAATGCTGGTTTACAAAAAGACAATGTGCGGGAGTACCTCAGCGGATCAGGCAGCATCTTTAGAGGACATGGCTGTGCACTGTTTAGGGCCTGCATCTTTCTGGATTGGATTGAAATAGGGGAAAGGACAAAGCAGGACAAGTGACAGGTGGGGGGGGTTATTGGCAAATGGTGGTCAAAGACTAGAGATGAAATAGCAAAAGGCTGTGAGATAAGGTGATAAGAGGCATGAACTGTGAAGCCAGAAGAAGGTACGGAGGTGGAAGGGGACAGGGGAAAGTGACCAGCTGCATTAAACATCAAATCAAACTAAATCTGAATTTACAGATGTGCTTCAAAAACACTATTAACATTGCTCCACATTAAATTAAAACATTTTGCAGGCCACGGAAAGTAATGGTAAAACATTAGTTTGGTATTCCTGAAAATCACATGATCTGCCCTGGGCTTGATAAATTCATGCGATCCCAAAGAGCATACCCAATGGCTCTACTTCCTCAGAAGTTTGAGGAAATCAGCATAGTGTAGGTGTACAGTGGAGAGTATACTGACTGGCTGCACCACTGCCTGGGTTTTCATTTTAATGCTCATCAATGACGTTGTACAATGTGGAGGATATTGCCCAGAACATCACAGACAGCACAATTGAAAGGATCTACAGGAAGCATTGCCTCAAGGCGGCAGGTAATATCATCAATAACCCACGTCACCCAGGCCACGCACTTTTCTTGCTGGCACCCAAAAACCATTACCTCCAGGTTCAAGAACAGCTTCTTCTAATCATCCATCAAGTTATTGAACCACCTGACACAACCCCATCTCAGCAATGAACCACTATGGAAGTTGCATTACTGTGGTTGCACAACATGCTGTGGCATCAAATGTACCTTTTAAGCTGCACAAAGTAAGAGTTCCATTATTCTTGTCTTTGATTTAATTTGATTGTATGATGGGAATAGAAAGTGTAAATGCACAGTCTTTTACCCAGAGCAGGGGAATCAAGAACTGGAGGACATGTTTAAGGGAGGGAGAGGGGAAAGGGTCAACAAAAACCTGATGGGCATCTTTGTTTAACATAAAGTATGGAACAAGCTACTGGAAGAGAGAGTTGAAGCAGGTACCATCACAACATTTAAAAACATTTGGACAGGTGTATGGATAGGATAGATTGAGGGACATGGGTCAAAAACAGGCACGTGGGACTAGTGTTGATGTTTGTCAGCTTGGGTAAATTGGGATGAAGGGCATGTTTCCACACTGTATGACTATGATTGCATTATTCCTGTAGTGAAAAGACTTGAAATTAATCGTAATAGAATATCACCCGAGTTACTGCTGCGACTGTAACATAACAAGTCAGTCAGGCTTTTGAAACCTTTATCGGCCCATCAAGAAACAAAGTTCTAGGATTTTCTTGTCTCAATGCATTATTTAACAGAAGCTCAAGTTGTTGGCTCTCAACAAACATCGTAATAAAGATTGAACACATACAAGATAAAAAGTCTGATAACAGATTTCCTGCTATGACAAGATTTATGAATGTCAATGCGCACCTGAAAAGCAATATGGCCTCAAGGAAGCCGAGCAAACCCTTAGTGATAAATGTTTTACTTAGACATGAAAGGCCAACGAGAAAAACATTAAACCATTATACTATCAATTTATGCCATTCAAATTCTCCTGCGTTATTAGAATATCTACAAAAATCTCACACACCCGCACTCAAGGAAGTGATAAGGCCAAAATATCCACAGAAAGATAACGAAAGACAATCGGCTGCATTTAAAACACCATCGTGGACGTGGTTCATAGATAGTTATTAACAATTGTCATTAATCAGATTAATTTTAAATCGATAAAACGCCATTCGGATCAAGCGAAAACAATTAATCAATTTAGAAATTAAAAAAAGCCACCTTGACGGAATAAACATTGACTCGTGCAACTGGTAGAAGCAAGGAACTGTAGATACTGGTTTACAAAATAAAGGGTACAAACGGGAGTAAACCGATTTGCAGCGACAGGGGAAACTGTGATAATATCGAGGTGGTGGGCGTGGGATGGAATATATTGCGGCTTTTATCTCCTGATAAGTATTCCCTGCCCTACTATAATAATTTTACAACATTAGTGCAGCCTTACCTGATTTCCTCCCATTGCCACTCCGTCTCCCTGAGCGATGGTGTTGGTGCTGTTGCTGCCGGCGTTGACTCCCCACGCAGCCTCCCATCAATGACGCCCTTGGTCCCAGGTGCGTCTCACCCGCTGCAGGCAAACCGCCTGAACTCTGGCACAAACTCACTGCAAGTCCTCCCACCCTTCATCGACCGGATCTGAAACACTACCTCTCTTCCACTCCAAGAGAGAATGATGCCTCCTCTCCGCTTGCTGGTGCTTCAAGTTCTCCGCCAGGTAAGTGGCCACACGACCCTCCCCCGCCAACCGGCCGTAACCAGGGGCAACCACCGGCCCCTCACCTGCCTCTATGCAACCAGAGGGCAAACACCGGCTACTTTCATCGCTTCGTCAATCTTTTCATCCTGGGGAAAAAGCAACTTGGCCGCATTTCCCTCTGTCTTAACGGAGGAGCCCCGCCTGCAAGCCACCTCGCTCGCCCGCCCACCTCCACCTGACACCTGAGAGGACGCCGCGTCCAGTCGTCGCCGTCCGTCCGCCAGCCAGCCAGCCCGCCCCCACTGCGCCTGCGCCAAATCCAGGGGCATTCTGGGTAGCCCGTCCCCTCCCCTCGACGTCATCGCACCTGCACGGAGCTGGCCGCGCGTGCGCTCGTTGTCCAGGTGGGCGGAGCTTGCCGACCGCCCTCCCCTCCCTCCCCTCTTCCGAACCTCCGACTTCCCTAGCAACCGGACGCTTCCTCAATACAATACACATAAAGCTTCCTGTTGCCTGGAAAGAGCTTTTCAAGGGAGACTTAAGTATTTAGTTGTCATATGATTATTTAGTTGTCATATTTAAGGGAGTATTTAATTGTCATATGATTATTGTCCCAACCCACAGAACAATGACATTCTTACTTGCAGCAAGAGTCAAGAGTGTTTTTTGTTGTCCTGAAATGGAACAATGAAAGCAGCAGCGCAACAGAAATATATAAACGTAGTACACAGTAGACACCATTGCAAAAACAATGAAGCAAAGTTCAATATGTACAAACAATCAAACAATATTGTGCAAAGACAAAAAAACAATGTTCCCAAGTCCCCAGTGCATTCAACGGAGCTTACAGTTTTGAATTTAGTTGGAGTTGTTAATACCTGTAACAACATAACAAGCCAGCAAACACAATACATATAGATAATATATAATAAACCAGGGACTTTTTTTTTCTGGACTAGTGGTTATTAATTTATTGATTGTTTTTGTTTATTATATATTATTCTTACTTGCAGTGGCATAATAGGCTGGTAAATACAATACACATAAAGAATATATAATAAACTAAGGACATTTTTTGGACTGGCATTATGGTGATTTATTATTTATTTGTTTATTATATATCCTTAATTGCAGCAGTATAATAGTCCTGTAAACACAATATACATAGATAATATATAATAAACTAAATACTTTTTTTTGGTTTAGTATTGGTTATTAATTTATTATATTTTTGTTCATTATATATTGTGTATGGCGTTTACAGGCCTGTTATACTGCTGCAAGTAAAACATTTACTGGTGCGTGGTCAGTCCATGTGAAAATTGATAAGCCTAATATTAATTAATAAGGTTTAGAGGAATATGGACCAAATACAGGGAGGTGGGACTGGGACCTTTGGTTGGCATGGGCAAGAATGGCCAAGAAACTTGTTTCCATGCTGCATGATTCTATGACTCTATTACAAAAAATAACAAAGTCCTTAGTGAAAACAAAGGCAGTTGAAGTTAGTGTTGTGGGAAGAAGCTGTTCTTGAACATGGTGTTCGTGGCTTTCACCTGTTTCTTCTTCCTGGTGGTTGTGATGAGACGGGAGCTCGGCAAGGGTGATGAAATTCTGACGCAGCAGCATAATAGGCCATAAACACAATTCATATGGATAATATATAATAAACCCCCAAAATTCAATAAATTAATAACCTAAATGCTGGTGTTAAAAATACTAACCCTGTACAACCAAAGACGGTCTAGAGATGATGTTAGTATTTTGCCGCGTTCAAGAGTCTGATGGAAATAAGTTATTTTTGAACCTGGTGGTCATGGTTTTCAGACTCTCAATAGGAGTCGTGAAATGAGAAGTGGTGTGGATCCAGCAGTGTAGGTCAGGGTGGTGTGGATCTTTGCTGCCTGACCTGCTGAGTTACTCCAGCAGTTTCTGTCTATATGTCAAGAATCAAGAGCGTTTTATTGTCATATGTCCTGAAACTTTCCAATTAAATTCTTATTGACAGCAGCACAACAGATTTGTAAATATTGTACTCTGTAAAACCATAATAAAATATATATATAGTATATGTATATATACTATCTTATCAATACAAACATCTCATCTTGTTTCTATTTATCAATCTATGTTTGTTTGTTGTCCCATGTGATATGGGACCTATGCCAAAACGGCACATGGTTTTTGCATGACCTTACTCACCTTTTTCCCGTGGTCATTCCTATAAAGTTTCGTTCAGATTGATGTTATATTTCACAAGATATTTTACATTTTTAAACTTAAAAAGACACGATTTGAGAATAAATTCTTCACTGCAGCTATATCTTCAACTATGACCATAATGCTAAATTGTTGCAATTTTGGCACACTCAGTCCTGCCATGCTACCAGCACTAGAAAGTGCAATTGCAAGCTACAATGTTGCTATCCCTTTTGTTTAAATCCTGGCAGCATGGAGAGAAGTTGCATTTTAAAAAATATTTTAAAGCCACAGTACACTGAATTTTGAATAAGGCGAACTGAGCAGAGTCAGAGTCAGAGTCAGAGTCAATTTAATTGTCATTTGGACCCCTGGAGGTCCAAACGAAATGCCGTTTCTGCAGCCATACATTAGATACAAATAGACCCCAGACACAACAATAATTACATTTAACATAAACATCCATCACATAGCTGTGATGGAAGGCCAAATAAACTTATCTCTCCACTGCACTCTCCCCCCCCCCGATGTCAGAGTCAAAGTCATAGCCCCCGGCTGGCGATGGCGATTGTCCCGCGGCCATTAAAGCCACGCCGGGTGGTGCGAGGTCGCACACCGGGTCTTGGTGTTGGAGCCCCCGGTGTGCGCTCGCAGAGTCCGCGGCCATTCCAGCCGCGCGGGGCAGTGGTGTCAGGCCCCGCTCCAGGAGCTCTTCAACCCCGCAACTCGGGTGGGAGAAGTCGCCGTTGCAGGAGCCCTGAGAAGCGGTCTCCTTCCAAGGAGGCCGTGGGCTCCCGCTGACCCTCCCGTCCACAGACCTGTAGAGAGTCCTCCGCAACTCTCCGTTTCAGCAGCAGCAGCAGCAGCAACAGCAACAGCATCAGCAGCAGCAGCGCTCCTCCACCGCTCCGGATCCTGCCAGCTCCGCGACGGCAACGGTGAGAGTCGGCACCTGAGTGCCCGGTCTCTTCCTGTTGGAGGCCGCTCCTCGTTGCGGCCTCAACGACAATGGAAACCCGACGAGAAAAGGTCGGGTCTCCAGTGCAGGGAGAGATTCACGAAAACTCCCCCCCCCCCCCCCCCCCCCATTACCCCACCCAGGCCTCCTGTGACCACACACACCCCTTGGACATAAAATAACAAAAAACATACATAAAAACACAGACAAAAATAATAAAAACGCGGACAGGCTGCAGAGGCCGCTGCTGGCCAGAGCCGCGCCGCCTACCGGAAGCAGCCCCTGCAGTTGGGGGCTATGGGTGTGGTGGCACCTTGTGTTGGGGGAACGGGTTGTATTGGGGAAACGGGTGAGTGGTGTGCAATATTTCCTTGGGGAATGGGTTGTGTTGGGGGACCAGGCCTCCCGTGGGGGCTATGGGTGAGTGGTGGAATCTTGTATTGGGGAAATGGGTTGCGTTAGGGAAACGGGTGAGTGGTGTGCAATATTGCCTTGGGGAACTGGTTGCAATGGGGAACCAGGCCTCCCGTGGGGAACTATGGGTGAGTGGTGCAATATTGCGTTGGGGGATCAGGCTTCCCGCGTAACAGGGACTCAACGGGTCCCAGTTGGTCTAGTATTATACTGAGTATATTACTAAAACTCTCATCTTGTTTGTAAATTAGTCTGTCTGTCTGTCTGTGAGTCATGCCCTGAATTACGTCAAAACGGTACACGATAGAATACAATATTTGGACCACCTTACTCACAATTGACTTGTGGTGAATTTTATCAAGTTTTGTTTAGATTGATGGTATATTTTACAAGTTATTCACATTTTTAACTTTACAAAATCTAGTTTGTGAAACATTTCTTCCATCTGCACACTGGCAGTTACAGCTATGAGGTCACAATGTGATCCAAATCCTTGCTGACCCTCCCCAAAACAATGTTGCAATCACAGAACAATGAGTCCTGCCAGCAAGATTTTAAAGTTTCAAAATAGGGAGGCTGAAGAGAAGGGGGAGGGAGTACTGGGGGAGGCAGGGGAAGTGCAATTGGATTCTTTTTTTAAATCCTGGCAGCGTTCAATTAGGAGGCTGAAGAGGAGGGGGTGGGAGTGCTGGGCAATAAGGGGAAATGAGCCGCCCCTGCGCAGTTGGGGGCTATGGGTGAGTGGTGTAATATTGCATTGGGGGAACGGGTTGCGTTGGGGGAATGGGTGAGTGGTCGAATATTACGTTGGGGGAACGGCTTGCATTACGGGGGACCAGGCCTCCTGTGACAAGGACCCAACGGGTCCCACTTGGTCTAGTATATTACTAAAACTCATATTGTTTGTTGGTGAGTCTGTCTGCGTGTGATTCATGTCGTAAATTACGCAAAAACGGTACACGATAGCGCTACAATTTTTGGACCACCTTACTAACCAATGTCCTGTGGTGTGGTGTGGTGTATCAAAGTTTCGTTCAGGTTGATGTTATATTTTACAAGTTATTCACATTTTTAACTTTACAAAATCCCATTTTGAGAAATAAATCTTCCATTTGCACTGGCAGTTAGGTGGGGCATGGCCAAAAAAAGGTTGGGAACCACTGGTCTAGTCTTATTTCAAGTTAAGTCACATTTATTTATATAGCACATTTAAAAAAACAACTCTCGTTGGCCAAAGTGCTTTACATTTGTATATAAACAGACAAATAAACAAACAATAATAGTGCAAAGTCAAAAATAATGTTCCCAAGTCTATAGTTTGGAGCCTATTTTGAGGTTGTAGTGGTTTTATGGAAGAAGCTGCTTCTGGACCTAGACATTACAGTTTTCAGGTTCAGTTTCCAATGGCAGGAGTGAAGTGAGAGTGTGGCCAGGGTGGTATGGGTCCCTGATGATGCTGGCTGCTACAATCAGTTCCTTGTGTTTCTATGGAATGAATACTATTTGTTAATAAAGAAAATAATTTTGTTTGAGTGACACGGTCTACTTTTATTTAAAAAAAATAATGAAAACTTAAAACAAAGGGCATTACATGACGTGTTGCCCTTTGTCTGAAGAAGGGTCTCAACCCGAAACATCACCCATTCCCTCTCTCCGGAGATGCTGCCTGTCCCGCTGAGTTACTCCAACTTTTTGTGTCTATCTTCGGGCATTGCATGACAGCGGGTTTACATGCACTGGCTGTGTTTCGTGTGTCCCCGATCAGGTGACAAGCGCCTCGCCTCCCCGGGCCATATCCGCATCACGTGATCCCAGCGGCCTGGGTGCGCCTGCGCGCCGACGAGTCGGAGGGATTTTTGAAGATGGCGGCCGACTTGAGCGTGGTGGGGCTTGTGGAAGAGTTCGTGGTCGGGCAGCACGACGCGCCGGCCAAGGATCTGGCGACAGGTAGGAGTGGGGCTTGAAACGCGGCAATGACCGTGCGTTGTTGGCTCAACAAGCGGTGGTGTGAGGGAACAGAGCCGCCGGGAGGAGGTGGGTGGGATGGATGGATGGATGGATGGGTTGATTGATTAAGTGTCTCCACTAGGCCCCGTCGCCCTGGTAACGGCAACGGAGCCCGGACGGACCACAGTGGGCCGCCGGCCATCCCTGCATCATCGCCGCCCGGTGATGGACTGATGGACACATAGCGCGTCTCCTCGACTGCCAGAGTGAAGCCGCACGCAAACAGCAGGGGCAGGCTGGACCTCTTATTCATAGGAGCGTAGGAGCGTGAGGGGTGATCTTACAGAAGTGTATAAAATCATGAGAAGAAGAAATCGGGATTAATACACAGAGTCTCTTTCCCAGCGTAGGGGAATCGAGAACCAGAGAACACAGATTTAAGGTGAAGGCAGAAAGATTTAATAGGAATCTGAATGGTAACTTTTTCACGCAATGGGTGGTCGGTGTATGGAATGAGCTGCCAGAGGAGTTCGTTGCGGCAGGGACTATTGCAACGTTTAAGACAAATTGACAGGTACATAGATGGGACAGGTTTAGAGGGATATGGGCCAAATGCAGGCCACTTGGACTAGTGTAGATGGGACATGTTTGTTGGTGTGGGCATATTGGGCTGAAGGGCTTGTTTCATGTGGTTTGACTCTTAACAGCACCTTATTCCCCTTTGGAAGAGCCATGTAGCATGGTCTTTTGGTCCAACTTGCCCATTCTGTCCCATGTACACTAGTCTCACTTGGCTGCATTTGCCCCATATCCCTCCAAACCCTCTTTATTCTCATGATAAAAAAGATGTACCTTTAGCAAGGGGATCGGGAGGAATTTCTTCAGCCAGAGAGTGGTGAATCTGTGGAGTCCATTGCCAGGATGGTGGTGAAAGCCAAGTCATTGTTTACTTTTAAAGCGGAGTTTGACAGGTTCTTGATTAGTTAGGATGTCAAAGGTTACAGTGAGAAGACAGGAGAATGGGTTTGAAAGATAGATCAGCCGTGGTTGAATGGTGGAGTTGACTTGATGTGCCTCAATTACCCAATTCTGCTCTTTGGGGGTATGAAGTTATCCTATTCCTTTCCTATCCATGGACCTGTCCAAATTTAAATATTGTTTTAGTACCTGCCTCAACTATCTTCGCTGGCAGCTTGTTCCATATACCCAATACCCTCTGTGTGGAAAAAGCTGCCCTTTATGTTCCTATTTGATCTTTAAACCTTAAACCTTTGTCCTCTGGTTCTTGATCCCTATACTCTGGGTAAAAGACTCTGCATCTACCTTATCTATCCCCCTCATGATATTGTACAACTATATGAGATCACCCCTTAGCCGCTTGTGCTCTGTCCTTCTGCCCAACCTCTCCTTGTAGCTCAAGCCCTCAAGTCCTGGCAATGTCCTCGTAAATCTCTACTCTCTTTCCTGCTTAATGATATTCTCCCCACGGCAGAGTGATCAAAACTGAACACCATACCCCAAATGCAGAATCACTGACATATTTTACAACTGTAACATAACATTCCAATGTCTAGTAGCTTACAACCCAATGGTATGAACATAGAATTCTCCAATTTTAACTAACATTCCCCTTGTATTTCCTACTCCATCTATATTCAACCCTCTGGCTTTACTCTTTTCTTACACTCTTTTGTCTCCTTTTCATATCTAGCTTTTGTCCATCCAACTGTCAGCCAAACCCTACTCACCTGTATCCACCTATCGCTGGCCATTGTCAGGCATTATTCTGCCCACCACCTCTTGTCCAGTGTTCACCCTCACCCACTACAATCATGCTGAAGTAGAGTCATGATCTGAAGCAACGTCTATCCAAGTCCTCCAAAGATGCCCTGTGACCTACAAAGTTACTCCAGCACTCTGTTATTTTTGTTTATAAACGACCATCGGCGGTTCCTTCAGTTTGCATAAACTGGGACTCTGGCCTGAAACTCTCTTGTTTGTTCTTGTATCCGTTCGTACTGTTAGTCAACAGTTGGGCAGGATCATGTTGCTGCTAAGGCCTGCATTTCTTTCCCATTTCTAATTGCCCCTCGGGCTAATTTAGAATCAACTGCATCCTTGTGTCTGTAGTCAGATATCTGCAAGCTTCTTTCCCTGAAAGACAGTTGTGAGCAGGAGGAAACTTTTACTATAATTGGGCATATACATGGTCGTGATTTTATCATGAATGTATTTAATTGCTGTGGTGGAATTTGAACTTATATTTAGTGAAGAATTATCGTGATGTATGTTCATCATGTTGAATTTTGCTGGATATCCAGTTCCCATGTAATAACTTTAGTGGGGAGGGTACTTTTTAATTAAAGTATCTCGTGGTTCGGTAAATCAAGGTGAGGAATTGTGGGTAAGCGTAATATGAAAGTTGTTAATCTAAGAACAAAAAAGTTCTCTTTTTTCTGATCTGAAATAATGTTAAAAAGCTTTGCTTTGCCTTTTTTGCACAAAATAGTATAGTATTTGTTAAATGATGAGAGATTGAACACAAAAAATAGTAGGCCGCTCAACCCCCTCAAGCTAGTCTGTCCTTTAGCCTGATTACGATCTATGCCAGCCTTCTGTACCTGCTCTCCATATCTCTCAGCTTTTTTGGTTGTTCTCCACCATAACCGTATGAAATTATCTTGGCTCATCTGTCCTCAATCGCAGAGAACATCAGAGATTCACTATCATCTGTAAGTAGAATGTGCATCTTAGTTTTGGGTGACCGGACCTTTATCTTGCAGCTTGCCTATTTCCTTCGCTCTATAGATGCTGCTGCACCCGCTGAGTTTCTCCAGCACATTCGATTTTCCAGCATCTGCAGTTCCTTCTTAAACACTGGAGTAACTCAGCAGGTCAGGCAGCATCTCTGGATAAAAATAATGGGTGATGTTTCGGGTCGGAACGGCTGAAGAAGGATTCCGACTCGAAGCATCATCTTTTTTTTCTCCAAAGATGCTGCCTGACCTGCTGAGTTACTCAAAGGTAAATATCATGTCTTTATTACAAGAACGCTTTAATGCAGGAGTGAGGAACTCAGTGCAATTGTGGAGGGGATTGGTTCAGTTGCACCTGGAACATTATGTGCAGTTTTGTTCTCCTTACCTACAAGACTTGGCATGCAGCGTGTAGAGCATACATTCCATAAACAGGTTGCAGGTATGGTATATTTACCATATGAAGAGAGATTGAGTAGACTGACCCTACATTCTATAAAGGCATAAAAAAAGGTTTCCATGGCGGTCAATGGATTTTAGGAGAGAGTAGATTTAATTTATTTTGTTAAAGAATGATGATTCCCTGGCTGAGAAGACTAAAACCAGGGGATTACAGTTCTAAAATAATGGATAAGTTGTTTAGGACTGAGATGGGAAATTTCTTACTCTGTGATAATCCTTGGCATTCTCAAATTTGGAGGCAAGTTGTTGTTCATTCAAAACAAAATCAAAATATTTCCTGGATGTTAATGAAATCAAGGGTTATGAAGATAGTACTGGAGGCCCGCAACAGCCTGAGAACAAGCACTGCTCATAAAAACTAGAACCTGGACTTTGAAAATGGATTGATTGCCATAGGTGTTTTTATTGGCAAGGTGATCCAGACGCAGTGTCAGGGAGACAGTGTCCTCTGTAGATCTATTTTTCCTGTACTGAATTGCAAGGAGTCTTGTTTGGCTGAAAGACTGGCGTAGATATAGACCATTATCAATCTTTCCAAGCACAAAGGTTTACCCTGATGAAGCTTTTGAAGTGATTTTTGCTCTAATTGTTTCAGTATCAACATTAAAATTCGTATCAAAAGATAACATTTGCTGTGGCATAAGAATTGTATTGATATTTTTAATCTACTTTTTACTGGTGGAAAATTCAGTATTGGATGAAAAATCAACAACAGAGGCAGTGAATTGTTTTATTTGTTTGATAATCTTCCTGCAATTCCCCATATTAAAAAAAAAAAAGCTAGCGAGTGAGGTAGATGATTGATTTTAATGTCTCGCATGATCATCAACTAAAATTGATAGTTGAAAACTTGGCACTTCAGGCCACAATATAAACAGTTAGAACCAAGCAAGGATGAGACCTTTTTATGTGCTTCACTGGGCTGTTGCAGAGAAGTAATGCTGTATTGATTTGAAAATTATGGATTTACTTGTGACATTGCTGAGAGTTGATGGTATTGTAACACTACATTACTTGCACTCGTGGTTTGTTCATTACTGCAGATGCATTTCAGCAGGCCAGAGTAGGTTGCATTTATTCTTGCACTGATAAACATTGGACATTTTATTGTGTGGGGTGTCACACCAGTAAAATGTTTTGTAGCACTTAGTCTGAGATCTATACAGCATGGAAACAGACTCTTTAGCCTAACTTTTCCAAGTTGAAGTGTTTTACAAGGTTTGCTTGGTGGAAAAATTAGACCTAGATTAAACTGTGTGTCACAACGTTTACTCTTCATTGCGATTGTCATCGGAGTATGGAGGTGGGGTAATTTCATTCACTTTGAATCCATACTTTTGGAATTTCCAGCAATGAGGACAACTGCTTGGCAATACAATATTTTAAGGTGATTTTCTGCACCTTAACACAATGGTATGGAGTAATTGGTTTACATGGTGAGATTGCTATGCACAAATGTACTTGGAACCTTCTGGGGGTGCAGTTTCAATGAGGGAAAAAGAAAGTCAGTTGAATAGTGATTTAGAAACATTGTCAGTAGGTTGACAAAAATGCTGGAGAAACTCAGCGGGTGAGGCAGCATCTATGGAGAGAAGAAATAGGCGACGTTTCGGGTCGAGACCTTTCTTCAAAAACATTGTCATGTACCTCATGCAGTTTTGAATGAAATTGTGTGTCTGGTTCCAAAACTGAAGAGGCCCCTAAGCCTATTTTGTTTGACTTCAGATTGCTTCTGCATCCAAACCTTCCTAAAGAGAGCAACAGACTTGATAAGTACTGTCCTGTCTCGAAACATCCTGTGTGATTCTGCTAATTTAGAAAAGCAAGTTGTCCTTCTTTCCTTGTAAGCAGAAGCACTGCTCATCTAAAGATCCAATGTTCTATTTCTAAAACAATTCAAAATATGTTGCTTTTGGGGAGTTAATCAGGCATTCTTTTATTTTAATTACTCTTCACTATATGCAATTGGACACGCAGAGAATCAATTGCAGAAGAAAATGTGGGTTGACACGCCTGCTGTTGCATCAATAGCTTGTACTGTGTCAACTCGCTGAACTGAACTAGCCCACAATTATTTGTTCTAGACTTCTCTCCATGACATTAGGCCTTGTACGCATGTCAGAGCAAAAAGCAGAGAACAATACATATAAGCTGCTTTTCTTTGGCAGTCGGCAAAAAAAGTGGATGGAAATGCTGAGTGATGAACTTCACAAAGGGATTTATAAGTAGAGTTTTTTCTTTAACCTGCTGTCATTAAATGAAAGTCGTAACATGTCTTCAATCTGCTGCTATGTAATGATAAACAAATTTCAGTTCACTGCCGTTAAAATAAAGTTTGCAATATTAAATCCCAATGGTAATTCATGGAAGAAAGAGTGTAGTAGAGATTAGCTTAGTTGTGTAGATATATGCAGCATGTTTAAAATGTGCTTTTATGATTACATGATCCACATTTGCAGGTGTGTATTGCATTGGCCATGATTGTAGTTCATTTTTTCCTGATACGTTTATACTTTTTGTCTTGCTCAAATATGCAGCTTTTGCCCCAAACCCACTTCCTCCGTGAATAGGATACTGACAAATTTGCATAAACACAGCATTTTTTTTGCAACTTCAAACCCATTCACACTTGCATCCCATGACATTTTTTTAGATGAACTATTATTGCTATGAAGACAAACGTGGCAGCTAAAAGGTTTTTGGTGCTGGTCAGTGAGATGAAAGGACTTGCACACCATGTGAACTTCCCTGAGCCTCAAGTAGTGTTAACCAATGTTTTGTGCAACTGCATGGGTGCTTGGAGTAGCAACCTGTTACATTAATGCAACAGTGATGTGTTAAAACTGGTCTTCAACCCACAACCATCTGCTGCCTCAAAGGAAAGGTTGCAATTATCCACCAATAAATGAGAAAAGTTAAATAAACAGTGGATCTTGTTTCTCATGATGAAAGATGATGAGCCTGAAGTGAACTGGTAGTGTGGTATGTGAAAACAGACATACAGCCTGTTTCTGGTCTAACAGCCAACCCTGGCTAATCAGGCCTAGAACATACAGCTCAAGGACAGGCCCTTCAGCCCACAATGTTTGCATCTGCACACAACTCATCATTTCCTGCATATCCATGTGCATATCCAAAAGTTGTTTAAATGCCGCTAATGTATCTGCGTTAACCTCCGGCCTCACCAGCGCATTCCAGGCACTCGCTGCCCTCGGTGTAAAAAAAACCATGCCTTGCGCATCTCCTTTACACTGTGTCCCTCTCACTTTAGAACCCTTTCTTGGTGTGAAGAGAGATTCAAATATTCTTAGGCTGTTGCAGTATGCAACTTGTCTGTTCCCCTCCACTAACCCACCCCCATCCCACAAACTACATCCCATCTGAATCTCTGACATTCTCAGCAATTATACATTAATTAGTGTTATATTTAGTTATATTCATAAATTATTGTTACACTGAGCACCCTTGCTACTCATGGCCCACTGGGGTGATATCCCTTCCCTTGTTTGAAGGGTGTCTCCACCAGACTCTGCTTCTTAATGTGCAGTACAGACCGTGATCCTCGTCCACGGAGCTTTGGTGTTGGCTGCACCGGGCGCAGTGCGTACCTCAGCATATCCTCCTGCAGTCTGGAATGAACCAGTTGGCAACTTTCCCTGATGGATCTGGCTCTGCTGGTTCGTCAACAAGTTTCAGGCAGACCAAGGATCAGAGTCTGAAGATGTGTCTCGACCTTTTTTTGTGCTTTTCAGTTTTGTGTCTAAGGTGTAAACCAGCATCTGCAGTTCCTTCCTACGCGAAGAGCATCTTTCACTGGAGTCGATGATCTTTCAACAGCACTCTATTTTGCTCATGATTCCAGTTTTTGCAGTTCCTTGCTTCTCCACCAAATTTAGATAGACTTTTGAGGGGTGACCCCATCCTACACCTTTGTTTTGTGGATTGTGTGTGGTATATGATGTGTGTACAGTGACTAGACATTGAATGGGTAATCTTTCAATCACACTCACTGGAGATGGGAGGGGAGTCCTGACTGACTGATGATGGAAATTAATAATGTAGGGTCCCATTCCACTTGGTCTGTCACAATGGTTAAGAAGGGTCTGAAGAAGGGTTTCGGCCTGAAACGTTGCCTATTTCCTTCGCTCCATAGATGCTGCTGCACCCGCTGAGTTTCTCCAGCATTTTTGTGTACCTGTCACAATGGTTGTTTAACATCTGATAAGGTACCTTGAATAGAGGCAGCCGATTTACCAGCATGTAATGACATGGAACATGATGTAATTGTATAAGCATAAACATGAGCCTTCATCTCTACTTCCTCATGTTGCAAATTATAGTGCATGCTCAGAATGGAATTACCCACCCTAATACACCAGGCTCCAATTCTACCACTGCCCCCACCTTGGCAGAAAGGCTAAAGTACCACTAAAGCCAGAATGGTGTATTGTGGCATGACTTGTTTCTGCAATCATAAATTGGGTATAAAATGTAGTTGCTATGTTGAAATGGTATCAATTTGCTTGTATGTTCTCGTTCAAAGATTTCAGTTATTTATCTCTTAAAGATTACACACAGTTTGTCATTTGGGTGGAATGTCACAAGAGATTAAAGTGCATTGTAACGTTGTCAGTAGTCGAAGGACCAACATGCTTACTAAGAGCGCAGTCACAACATAAAAATGCACGACCAATAACTGTGGCCTATTTCAAAGTTAAGTGTTAAGTAATGAGTTATAATAGGAGTTTGCCATGTAAACCGCTTCCTGTAACATTGCAGTTGCTGACCCTGGCTGCTGCCTCATTCTAAAACAGCGCTATTCTAGGTCAACAGTCTGCAGTGGTATAAGAACATTACGAGTGTTTGATCCTTGACTCATTTATACTCAAAACTCTGGTTGACCATGAATATCAATCGAGAGATGTGTTTGTTGGTGAACAGTCGCAATGCAAATGAATTGTGACAATGAATTGCACCTCTTGGGGTGTCTTCACTATGTGGAAAATCTTGCTCCTCAATCTTTAAATATTTCCTCAATGTCCTCTAGCTTTAACCCTCCCTGGGCAACCATCCTCACTATCCACAATCATTGTATTATCATCAAATTTACCAGATTACAGACATCCTCATCCAAGTAGCAAACAACAAAGGTCCCTGCATTAATCCCTTTGGTGGGCGACTTCTACATGCCATCACCAAGCCAGTTTTGATCTAGCTTGCCAAAACTGAGACCCATCTGCCCTCATTTTATCGACCATCATATAATGTGGGAATTTGTGAAAAGCCTTGCTAAAGTACATTTATGCCTTGCCATCAAATTTCTTAGTATCCTCCTTGAAAAAAACTCAAATCAAATTTGTGAAGTCTGCAAGGGGTTAAAATTAGTAAATAAATTTGTGGTTCTAATGAGTTGTGAATCTAGTACATATAATGGAATATGAACTGCATCTTGTTTTCCTGTAGGTGTCATCGACGGGAAATGCACTGCACTGGAAATTGTCGAGGCATTAGGGTAATGTACACATCATTCATTTTTCAGTATCTTAATTACGCTTTCTTTGTAGTGGAAACAATGAAATCATGTTCAGATCAAAGTCCTCAATTACACTTAAATAAAAACTGAAATGCCTGAAAGTCAGCTGATCAAACCTTGACTTTGTAGCGAGGACATAGTTAACACGTTGGACCTCAAAGGTCATCCATGTGTTCCAAATTTAGAAAAAACATCGCTCAACGCTGAGCATTTGGTTTAGTTTGTTTTTCATTCAATCAAGTGCTGATCTTGGCTATTGAGTATTGAATTTCCGTTCCTTGTAAAGCAACGATGGCCATTCAATTAATGTAATAATAGAACGCGTGTACAGAGGAACGAGAGTTGGCCATTTATCCTTCTCTCTGGTATTTGGTATGGTCGTAGCTGATCTATAATCTCAATTTATTAGCATTTGTCGCGCATTCTCTTTTTCAGCCAAAATCCTTTGGTTTTGAAAGATTATTAAAAAAATCTAATTTGAAAACTTTGTTTGTCCACCATCAACAATCTTTGGGGAGCGAGTGTGAGATGAACTTATTTCCCTCGTAAACAACCTAGCTAAAGCAGTATTAAAGCTATACCATGATGTTCTTGATTTCTCCCAGAGAAGAAATTCTGCCAGGTCAAATCCATTTTACCATTTTTAATATTTTGATGAGCTTGCCTTTCCAATTGCATGTTTTCTGGCAGGTCATTTGGAATTAAAATGGGGATAATGTCATCACTGGGAGTATGGTGCGTGTACATCGCCATGGAGGTTCAGTCATTGATAGAATTAAAATGCATATTTAGTTTTTTGAGAATGTCAGGATATCGGGAAAGGGAAGGAAAATGTTATTGAAAGAGATGATCTTACTGAAAGCTCAGGGGACTAATAAACCGACTCCTATTCCAATCTATAGTGTTATATGTTCTAGTATTTTGCTGTTGTCAAATGCATGTTGTCTCAATGTTGTTTGGTATTAAAGTGGGTTTTCCTGTGGTACCTTAGGTATTTTTCTGCTGCGGCTATTGTTAAGTAAGACTGCTGACCGTAAAACTACTTTAGAAAGAATACACTTGTGAAGGAACAAATGGGCAGATTTGTGTCGTAAACCTGGGGTATTTTATAGTTGTATCCATCCCTTACTATGTCATTGGTGTTTGCACACTGTCATCTAACTGAACCAATATGTTAACCGGATGCAATCTAATCATATGCTTGTATGGTTTAATTGCTAGAGCAAGTTTAACAAATTCGGAGCCACGAACAAGAGGTCGAGGGGTGCACCTCCTGTCCCAGGTTCTGCTGCTGTCTTATTCTACCCTCGGTCAAAAAGAAGGTAAGAACTGTTTCCTCATAGTGTAAGACAATCTTAAAGAAAATGTTTTTAAACTTAAGACATAGATGCAGAAAAGGGGGAGCGATGTGGGTTGAAATGAAAGGGTAAATTGTTAACACAGAAATATAGAAAATAGGTGCAGGAGTAGGCCATTTGTCCTTCGAGCCAGCAACACCATTCAATATGATCATGGCTGATCATCCTAAATCAGTGCCCTGTTTCTGCTTTTTCCCACATATCCCTTGATTCGGTTAGCCCAAAGAGCTAATTATAACTCTCTTGAAAACATCCAGTGAATTGGCTTCACGTGCCTTCTGTGACAGAGAATTCTACAGATTCATAACTCTCTGGGTGAAAAATTACCTACTACTTATTCTTAAACTTTGACCCCTGGTTCTGGACTCCCCCAACATGGGAAATGTTTTTCCTGCATCTCGCCTGTCCAATCCCGTAAGCATTTTATATATTTCTATAAGATCCCCTGAATGGATAGCAAATTGGCTCGATGGAAGGAAGCATCAATGATTTGGATGAGAACATACAGGGCAAGATTAGCAAATTTGCAGATGATACAAAAGTTCGTCAAAAAGGCTTTTGGCACTTTGGACTTCCATTAGTCAGAGTATTGAGTATAGTAGTTGGGAGGTCATGTTACCGGTGTATAAGACATTGATGAGACCCCATTCAGCATATTGTGTTCAGTTCTGGGCACCATGTTATAGGAAAGATATTGTCAAGCTTGAAAGGGTTTAGAGAAGATTTACAAGGATGTTGCCAGGACTAGAGGGTGTGAGCTATGGGGAGAGGTTGAGTAGGCTGGGTGTCTATTTCATGGAGCGCAGGAGGATGAGGGGAGATCATATAAAAGTATATAATATCATGAGAGGAATAGGCCCGGTAGATGCACAGAGTCTTATGCCGAATCGAGGACCAGAGGACATAGGTTCAAGGTGAAGGGGAAAAGATTTAATAGGAATCCGAGGGGTAACTTTTTCACACCAAGGGTGGTCGGTGTATGGAACAAGCTGCCAGAGTAGGTAGTTGAGGCTGGGACTATCCCATTGTTTAAGAAACAGTTAGACCGGTTTGGAAGGATATGGACCAACAGCAGGCAAGTGGGACTAGTGTAGCTGGGACATTGTTGGCTGTGTGGGCGAGTTGGACCGAAGGGCCTGTTTCCACACTGTATCACTCTATAACTATGACTCATCCTTCTAAACTCCATGAATACAAGCCCATTCGACCCATTCTTTCACCATATGATGGCCAGTCCTGCCATCCTGGGAATTAACCTGGTGAACCTACTCGCTCAATAGCAAAAATTTCCTTCCTCAAATTAGGAGACTAAAACTGCAATCAATACTCCAGGTGTGGTCTCACCAGGGCACTGTACAACTGCAGTAGGACCACCTAAATTCAAATCCTCTCGCAATGAAGGCCAACATGCCATTAGTTTTCTTCACTGCCTGCTGTACCTGCGTGCTTGCTTTTAGTAACTGATGTACAAGGATAGCCAGGTCTTGTTGCATTTCAATTTTCCTAATCTGACACCATTCAGATAATAATAAACACTTTCCTGTCCTTGCCACCAAAGTGGATAACCTCACATTTATCCACATTATACTGCATCTGCCCACTCACCCAACCTATCCAAGTTACCCTGCAGCCTCATAGCATCCTCCTCGCAGCTCACTCTGCCACCCAGCTTTGTGTTATCCGCTAACTTGGAGATGATACATTTAATTCCCTCGTCTAAATCGTTAATATATATTGTAAATAACTGGGGTCCCGGCACTGAGCCTGCGGCACCCCACTTCACTGCCTGCTATTCTGAAAAGGACCCGTTAATTCCTACTCTTTGCTTCCTGTCTGCCAACCTGTTCTCTATCCATGTCAATACCTTATCCCCAATACCATGTGCTCTAATTTTGCACACTAATCTCTTGTGTGGGAGCTTGTCAAAGGCTTTTTGAAAGTCCAGATACACCACATCCACTGGCTCTCCTTTATCCATTCTACTTGTTATAACTTCAAAAAATTCCAGAAGATTAGTCAAGCACAATTTCCCCATCATAAATCCATGCTGACCTTGACCGATCCTGTCACTGCTTTCCAAATGCACTGTTATTAAGAGAGGTGTTGATGAAAGGTTTACTTTAGCCAAGTGGGGATCGGAAGCATGCTGCATGAAGGATGACAGAGGTAGGAACATTCGCCAGCTCTGGGGTAGCAGGGTGAGCAATTAAGGAGCCCTAATCTCTAGAGACTGAGACCTGAGATGGGAGATCAACTTTTGTCATGCGTGGGCTAGATGGTCCTCTCTTCTGTGCCCTAAACTTGTAATTCTACGACATACTCAAACCCCAGAATGAATCTGCATGCTCTTTTGCTGAGACTTAAGAATTATTCATATATTTTAACCCACTGTCTTTTATGTTGTGGCTCTAACTAGAGATTTCACATTTGTATATTAGCTTTATCTGCTACTTAGTCACTTAAGGATTTTGTAGATGAAAGGGTGGAATTGTTTGCTGTGGTTATGGAACAAAATTGGCAAATGGAAAGTCGAAAACTACATTCCTACCATCTGAAATTGAAATGCACTGTAGAATATCTGGAGAAATCGTCCCTCTTGGGCAGCTAAAAATGGGGGATTGTAGCCCTAAAGTAATAAAATGAATTGCAGATGCTGGTTTATACCAAAGATAGACGCAAAGTGCTGGAGTAACTCAGCAGGTTAGGCGGCATCTCTGGAGAAAATGGAGAGATAACATTTTAAGTCGGGACCCTTCTTCTGTCTGAAGAAGGGTCCTGATCCAAAACGTCACCTATCCTTTTTCTCCAGAGATGTTGCATGACACAGTGGTTTGTAGCTCTGCTAGTTTCATCCATGTCTCTAAAATAAATATATACAACTAAAATTGTCTTGTAATTTACTTCTTTCAGTGGAGGTACTGGTTATCTTCTATGTCGATCGATTGAAGGACCATCACCTCATTACCCCTTATGTACTGCAAGGATTGAAAGCTCTGGTATGGATATATTTTGTGTCTGCTCTTTAACTGTTTTGTCCTTAGTAAGATGAAAGCATTAGTGCCTCACATACTTTTCAAATTTTTTCCCACTATTTATTACGAGCAGACTTCCCTGATCGCCTCCAGGTCGTCAAAATGAGTTCAGTTTCTTTTCCCCATATTTCAACCAAGCCTCTGAGCCACAATCATGAGTGGGCCCTGGTGCACTAGTTTAGTTTTGTTTATTATTGTCACGTGTACTGTGAAAAGTTTCTGCAGATATCAAAACAAGGAGGAAAATACTTTTAAATTGGGTTCTGGCACTGTTTGGTGATGTATGAGGTGATCTCAGGGTGGAACCTTCAGCTCTGCTTTAAGTGCTTTTTTCCCCCAATGTAAACCTTAAAGTTTAAAAACGAGGAACTGTAGGTGCTGGTTAACAGAAAAGGACACCGTGAGAAGTAACTCAGCGGGTCAGGCAGCATCCCTGGAGAACATGAATAGGTGATGTTTCAGGTCGGGTCCCTTCTTCAGACTGAAGAAGGTTCCTGACCCGAAATGTCACCTATCGATGTACTCCGAAGATGCAGTCTGACCCGCTGAGTTGCTACATATGGTAGTACCTTGTGTAATTGCTGTTGTTGGTGGGGAGGACTGTGCCTATGATAGACTAGGCTGAGTTAATCACTCTGCAACTTTTTGAATCCCTGTGCTTTGGAATTGCTGGTCCAGGCCGTGAAGTAACCAGTCAGGATACTTTTTACAGCGCACCTCGAATAGTTTAGTTTAGAGGTACAGCATGGAAACAGGCCCGTTTGCCTACCAAGTCCACGCAGACCCACGATCACCTGTTCTATCCTACACACTAGGTACAATTTACAGAAGCCGATTAACCTACAAATGTGCATGTCTTATGAATGTGTGAAGAAACGGGAGCACCCAGAGAACCTGCATGAAGTCACAGGGAGAACATGCAAACTCTGTACAGTCAGCCGGGATCAAACCCGGGTCTCTGGCACTGTAAGACAGTAACTACAGTGATGTCCAAGTCTTGTAAAGTATTTGCATGCATGGCAAATCTCTTTAAACTTCATGGACAGGTCATCTGGGATGCTAACGCCCAGGAATTTGAAGCTGGCAACTCTCCACAGCCAACCTACAAATGGAAACTGGTGCGACGGTCAAAAGAGAGCACAGCGCACACAAATGAAAAATATTCCCGTAGTTGCTGTGCGATTAAAAGGGTCGACCACATCAAGAGTGGTGTTCACTGCTCTGATTGCACAGGGGCCATCACCCGATAGAGTCAGAAGACGGGGTCAAAAACGTAATGTGTAGGAAAGAACTGCAGATGCTGGTCTAAATGTTGGAGTAACTCAGCGGGACAGGCAGCATCTCTGGAGAGAAAGAATGGGTGAAGTTTTGCGTCGAGACCCTTCTTCAGACTTGTCAAAAACGTAATATTCATGTTAAACCAGGCACATCTCCGGATGTTGAAATGTGCAACTGCTTCCTACAGAGAAAATGCTACAAAAAAAAAAGGAATTTTGTATAAAGAGCTTTTGCGTCATTGGCACTTCACTACCCAGTATTAATTTTTTTTATTTGCATACACAACAAAGGCGAATTGTGATTCCAGTCTGTAAGCATTCTTTGTCTGCAATGACAGCTCATGCTGCATCACAATGAATGATTTGAAGTTAAAACAAGTTCTTCAAATTTTCCCAAGATATAATTGTGGATCTGAGTGCACTCTCCTATTACCTTTGTGATGCCGATATCACTTTGTTAGGTGCAAGCTACTGCTCACAAAAAAGTGCACGAAAAGCCACTCATTTGTAGCTGCCTGACCCCCATTTTACTTTTAGCCACTGTGTTTACCTGTGTTTGTCTGTTTACACAAGTATTTTTGTAGCGCAAAGGCCAGATTAACTGCTAGGTACCACACCACAACAGTGCATATACTTTAGATAGACACTGTGCTGGAGTAACTCAGCGTGTCCGGCAGCATCTCTGGAGAAAATGGATGGGTGACGATTCTGGTTATGGGTCATTTTTTTCTAGTAATTAGAAGCAGAATTTCTGAGTATATTCCCATCCTGTGTGGGGATTAGAAACCAACTAACCCTGTTTCGCTCCATTGCAAGATAGCATCTGAGCATGGTGACTGTGTGCTGAGGGGTATCTACTATCATCAGATCCAATCGTCTCACTCTTCGTGTTTGCTTGATTGTATTTGTATATAGTATATCTGATTGATCGGATAGCACGCAAACAAAAGCTTTTCAGTGTACCTTGGTATGCATGCAAATAATAAACCTAAAACTTTTCCATGTCCTTCATCACTGCTAAGATTGATGAGCATCCTATACATCAGGGGTCGGCAACCCGGTTCTGCCTAGGGGCCGGGCCCTGGGTCTGTGAGCGGTTGGAGGGCCACATCTATCGCCCTGGTTAATGAACATGGTTAATAAACTAATGACATAGTTATATATTTAAGAAATATTATGTCTACTGAACATAGGAGTTAGTTTGAGACACTGGTATTGAAACGACCCTCAAGAATCTTAAGATCAACTTTGTGTTTATTGTGCAAAAGCAACTATTTAATCTAACACAACCGTTTAACACAATTTAATATAAGCATCGACTACAGTGGAATTAACATTGCAAAAACAACGATTTAACAATAACCAATGCAATTTAACATTAACATACAGTGGAATCAACATTCCTCACTGTGACGACAGCCCGATGTACTGATCCTCTCGTCGGGATGATCGAAACTCTGGCATCAGGACGGATTGCAACACAACAAGAAAAAGTCCCGCCCCCCCCCCCCCCACATAAAACATACGAAGAAACACCAAAACATAACCTTAACACACTCAAAACAACTAAAACAGAGAAGGGCCACGACAGGCTGTTTGCGAGATGGCCATTACAGACTCGCCCCTCTCTGTCTGTTGGTCGGAACGGTTCCGCGGCATGCTGAGCAAAAAAAAACACCAATGTGGGCAGGATGCTTGCGGGAAAAAAAACGTCTGTGGGCCGGATGATTTCGAGTTACGGGCCCTGCCATATATAATGCTCCACCATGACTTCTTACCCCACCCCTCTGGTGAATTGAGTAGAATAGTTTTTAAACGTTATTTTGATAACTTTATGACCATTGGTGCCTTTTAATTCCACATATCTGTAGTTATCTTGATATAAATTTTCAAACTGCCGTTTTGTGTTTAACTCCATTCCAAATCTGTTGTCTGCCTTTGGGATCAATAATGTAGTAAAAGAGCCACTTTGCTCTGTATCCTAATGCATTTATTCAATTAGTTGTTGGTGTGAGCTTTTTGTTTTGGTATGACACAATGGGCCCTCATGTTTCACGAACAATAACTACATAATTGAGATCCCTGGAGAACGATGTGGTTTGACTTGTCTTCTGCCCACTCTTGGTACCTTGAATAACTTCATTTTCTCTCTATCCTTAGAGTATGAGTTCTGTGATGCCAGAAGGGTTGGCTGTGATGGTTTTGAAAGCATTGTTCCAGGAGCTGCATGTTCAGGTGAGTGTCAGAAAATCCAAAATCCAAACACCTCTGAGAGAAAGCCCAGATAAATTGGTGAAGGTTTCCTTCAGACCACCTTCTGACCAAAACCCCCACTTATGGTTTGTCCTGAATATAGACTTTGGGTGGAGGTTAATTTCTAGAATGCAGATTATATCTGCACACTGACTATTATTTATAAACCAGGACCACAATGATTCTGTCAAATGTCATAAAGCGACGCAAACTCAGCAGATCAGGCAGCATCCACTAGCCCCATGAGCTCTATCTAACCCACTTTTAAATTCATCCAGTGAATTGGCCTCCACTGCCATCTGTGGCAGAGAATTCCACAAATTCACATATAGTGAATATTTTTTCTCATCTCAGTTGTAAATGGCCTCCACTTTATACACTGGTTCAGGACTCCCTCAACATTGGGACCATTTTTCTTGCATCTAGGTTGTCCAGTCCTTTTATAATTGTATACGTTTCTATAAGATTCCCTCTCATCCTTTTAAATTCCAGTGAATACAAGCCCAGTCTTTCCAATCTTTCCTCATATGACAGTCCCGCCATCCCACGGATTAACCTCGTGAACCTACGCTGCACTGCCTCAATAGCAAGGATGTCCTTCCTTGATGGTCTTTGTTACGGAGTTAAGTCAGGAGTCTGGTACACAATGGAAACATTAAAGACGAGTGTTGTCTCTTTAACGTGAGCTTTTCTTTCCTCCTTTAGTCACTATTACAGTCTGACAGGCATTCAGTATACAGCATAATCACCAATTTCATGGACAACAGAGAGCAAGGTAAACGTTTTTCATTCTGATTACATCTGACATTTTTTTTCCAAGGACAATTGTAGTTTATAGAAAGCAGCCTGAAAGGTAGAAATGGCCACAAAGTGATCTGTCACTATTTTCTCTAACAGTAGCAAACCTCTTTAGGTGATTTGGCATCTATCGCTCAGCCCTATGTAAAAAAAGTTGCTTCACAGTACACTGATTGGGTTATTTATAAGGATGACAATCTAAGTAAAATCCACAAACATCTGCA
Organism: Leucoraja erinaceus; assembly: GCF_028641065.1. Classification (NCBI taxonomy): domain Eukaryota; kingdom Metazoa; phylum Chordata; class Chondrichthyes; order Rajiformes; family Rajidae; genus Leucoraja; species Leucoraja erinaceus. The sequence goes on along the minus strand of NC_073391.1, from coordinate 32,938,995 downwards.
GTAACACAGTAGTCAGGCAGCATCTCCGGAAAACATGGATAGGTGATGTTTCAGGTCAGGACCTTTTTTCAGACTGAGGCACTTTGTGTCCATCTTTGATATAAACCAGCATCTGCAGTTCATTTTTATTAGATATAGTGTTGTTTAGAGATACAGCATGGCAACATGGTCCACTGAGTCCACGCGAATCATTGATCATCAGTTCGATGTTATCCCACTTTCTCGTCCACTCTACACACTGGGGGCAGTTTTCAGAGGCTAATTAACCTACAAACCCCCACGACTTTGGGAACTTAAGTGATGGTGTGTATTATTTTTTTCCAAACCCATACTGAAAATTTCTGCCGAGTCACCGTGACACTTTCTTTGCATACTCCCATTTTGCATTTTGTTTCCTCAGAAATCAATAGTGAGCTGTATTTCTTCTGAATTACTGTACAATGTAACACTAATTTTTGCACTGTTTGCTCTTCTGGGCACAGAGCTGAAGGGTCTGGGAGCGGATTTCACATTTGGTTTTATTCAAGCGATGGATGGAGAGAAGGACCCAAGGAATTTACTAATGGCCTTTCAGATCTCCAGAGACCTCATCGTAAATGATTACGACCTTGGTACGTATATGTGTGTACGGGTCTGGATAAATCATACTTTTACTTGCACTGTACAATGCAATTGATGTGCAGTTCAAAAGCAAATAATTTCAGATTTTTGCCACCATTGACACAGCCTGGCACTCTACTGGAATACCTTGGGAGGTGTTTCTCCTTGGTCATGCCTCTAGTTTAAGAACTGTTGTAGTTGTCTTTTTGCATTTAGCTATGCATGCAGCTGATTAAAGTTGTATGTTGGTAAGACGAATCAACATAGCAGTTGCTAGTGAGGATGGACTGTGTCACACAAATGATTACTTCGAACAGTCAATGGGAATGTAAAGATGTTTTTTTTCCTCATGACATCAGAGATCATGGTACATCTGCTGATCATTATTCTTCACTGGAAATTTGGCACCCACCACAATTTAGTCTGGTGCATGGAAGATAATAACATTTGCTGTTTTGGAGCTTAAGTTGCCTGAGTGAGAAAGATGGGACGCGTTTTAACTCTGCCCTCTCCCCCCCCCCCCCCCCCCCCCCCCCCCCCCCCCCCTTGTACGTCTCCCCCTGCCCCCATCTTCCTCATTTAATCACTGTTAACCTCTTGTATTCAAATTTGATAAGCATGCATCATAGCCTCGGACTAAGTCATGTAGAGGAGAGCTCACAGGATCCATGATGGATGATCTCAGTTGTTCCAGTTAGAGGTTGCTGCCATTGATTTTATGTACCTTGAATGCTGGTATCAGCCAAAAGACCAATCAGAGGATCCCTGCCCCTGATTAATAAACAAAATAGACTTTGAGCTGTATAGCCTGGAAATAGGCCCTTCAGTCCAATTCGGCCAAGGTGCCAAACCGGCCTAACCCCACTTGCCCACGCACAGCCCATATCAGTTCATAACCTATCCATGTACCAATTTGGGTGTCTATATTAAATGTCGTGTTTGTTACCACTTTACCACTTCCTCTGGTAGCTTGTTCCATTTACGTGCCACCCTCTGTGCAAAACTTGTCCTTCAGGAAAGTGCAGTCTCTGCTGCCCTTGCAAGCGGCCACTGAAAGGTGAATTAAATAGGAATCTTCTATTGCTGTCTTATTGTTTTCAGGGTCCTTTGTGGAGGAACTCTTTGAAATCACTTCATGCTATTTTCCAGTTGATTTCACACCGGTGAGTTTTTTTTTTGTTATTAAGTTACCATTTGAATGAATGTTGAGAAAAGTAGCAAATTCTATCACCATTGTTTTGACAAAATCATCTTGTTAAAGGACAATAAATTTAGATTTGGGGGGGGGAGGGGGAGAGGGGGAGGGGGGGAGAGAGAGGGAGGGTGCTGCTGAGGGGGTGAGGTGAGGGGGAGAGGGGGGTGAGGGGGAGGGGAGGTGGAGGGGTGCGTGGAGGGAGGGATGGTGGGGTAGGGGGAGGAGGGGAGGGGGGGAGAGGAGGAGGGGGGGGGGAAAAAATAGGGGGGGGGGGGGGGAGGGGGGAGGGGGGGGGAGAGGGGGGGGGGGATGGGGGGGGGAGGGGGGAGAAGGGGGGAAGGAGGGAGAAAGAGAGGGGAGGAGGAGGGGAGGGAGGAGAGAGGAGGGGCAGAAGGAGGAGGAGGGGGGGCGAGAGGGGGGGGAGGGGGGAGAGACGTGGGGAGAAAGTGGAGGGGAGAGAGAGAGAGTGCCTTTTTACTTCAACCCAAACCCCCAAACAACCATTTGCAGGCAGTGCATTTTTACTTCAAACTAACCATATTTTCATTTTCAAACCACATTAAGGGTACTCACAGCTGTGTAGACATTTGTTCAGTGTCATTCAGAGCTCAGAGTGACCTCCATATTGCAGAGACTGATTGAGGCACACCACTTCCTGGTTGTATAGTCCCTCCCCCTACCTCCAGCAGGGGCAGCAGAGAGAATGGTGAATTTTTGAAAAACATTAATTTCTCTCTGATTTTTCATTGATGGGAAAAATACTCTGGGCCAGGAAGGCAGACGTGGGCTCTGATCGAGGTGGCCAAAAGTGACGGCCGTAGGTGACGGTGTTCTCTTGAAAATCGCAGCACAGTAGACCAAAAGCGGTCAAGATCAGACTTTTAGTAATATAGATATAACGCTTATGCAGTGGTGACAATAAGAAAACTGACTTTTTATATGATAGTAATTGATAGCAAGGTCAAGTACAAAGATACTCGAGGAGCTAGTATCTTTGGTCAAGTATTAAATTTTGGGTGAAGGGGAGACAATACTGGGGAGTTCGAGCCTTGGACCATATTAAGACTTGGGGATGGCACATTTTAGCTTTGTGTTGGAGAGGGGAGAAGAATGTCTTTAATAATTTAAAATTAAAGCAAGAGTTTTAAATTTTGATCAAAACAATAGCAATAAAACGGAATGACTCGTAAAGGTGGGGGAAGAGTGAATTAATAATTCACATGAGAGTGTCTCTCTAGTTTATTGTCATATGCTCAAGTGCAGCTTGCGGTACCAGCTGGAAAAAAGCACTAGCGCAATTGGGTGTATAGGACAAACCAATTAAGTTGAACTGGATTTCATTGTGCATTGATATTTTTAAAAACTGACCACACTGTTTTCTTGTTTGTAGCCTTCGACTGACCCACACGGAATATCTCAAGATGATCTGGTGCTGAGCCTGAGATCTGTTCTTACTGCGACACCTCGGTTTGCAGAGGTATCTCTTAGAAATCTCATATCTTAGCTTTCATCCATCACTTCTGCTGCAATGACCTAAATGCAAGCTCTTCAACTTCTTCTTTAACTTATTATTGTTGATGGAAAACTTCATTTGGTTTACCACTGTCCAGAAAATAACATGTTTTCTAACTGATCTGGCCCAGATATAAAACACTACACAGGGTGCTTGCACCTTAATAGTCTTCTGAGAAGGCCAAGTAATTATCTCGGGAGTACCAAAACCACAACATGCCTCTTCAACTGGTGGTCTACAACAGTTTAAGCGTGCTGCCTGAAAGGATGTTGAAGACAGAAGCCCGCACTAAAAAAATCTTGAATAACCATAAGAAATGAAGCTCTTAAGGTCCCCTTTTGAATTTTGTATCACTCCGAACTCCATTCCGTTCAATGATAATTTGGGATTGACAAGAATTGGTGCTATTTTCAACAATCCTGCATATGACTACATTTTAAAATAAGGCCACTTATAAGATCACACTTAGCATCAACCCACTTTGATTCCGCAATAGTCCAAACTATTTTCCGCTTCAGCTTTGAATGAAATACCCTCACCAGCTCCCAACACCAGGCCTTGAGTTTACTTGTCAATTTAGTTTTGTACCTTTATGCATTTTCTGTTGATTTGTTTCTGTTCTTGGCACACAGTTCCTATTGCCACTTCTGGTGGAGAAGCTGGATTCAGATGTTCAGAACGCAAAGGTGGATTCCCTTCAAACTCTGGTAAGTGAGGAGCTTGGTTGTTAGCATTTTGCATGTGGATCTGGAGTGGCATTACACATCCACTGCTCAGCTTTGGTGAAGTCACTTGCCAGGTTTGTTACTTTAAATCCATTATTCTAAATGGGTAAATGCAGATCGCTGCAACTAAACAGTGGCACATCTGATCGAGTCGCTGCCTCACAGCTCCAGAGACCTGCATTTAATCCTGACCTCGGGTGTTGCCTGGAGTTTGCATGCTCTCCCTGTGACCTGATGGCATTCCTCCTGGTACTGCGGATTCCTCCCACATCCCAAAGCACTTCCCCGGCAGTGCCTCCCGAGCCATCTAAAAGAAAAGTGGCACTGGTACATTGGACTACTGTTTGTAAGCCTTGTGCACCATTCTTACAACTGCTGTTCCATCATTGTTGCTGGGCCAAACATTCAGCACACCCATGGTCCAGGTGAAGCTCACAACCACCAGAAGACCAAGGGAGGGCCAATAAACATCATGCTTGTGACCATAGCATCCTCAGCATCAGTAAAGTAAATTCTCTCTATGTTCTTTGTCCTTCAGATGGCATGCTGCAAAGACTACAGGACAAAAGATCTGAAAGAATTCCTACCAGCTCTTTGGCATTCCATACGCAGAGAGGTAAGAGAAAGGAGGAATATCTTGCAGCATCTGCTTGTGGCCTGGATACCAGCTTCAGCACAGTTTGTCATAATCGGAGACTGAGATCCAAGCCCCTCTCGTGAGATTAAAGCAGAGGTTGGAACTTTTGTCAGTTGTTGAGGGGTGGGGAGATGCACTGTACATATGCCTTGTCCCTAAACTGGGCTTGTTGCCTGAGGACTTTGGATTGTGAAGCTGAACAGTAGCGCAGCGGTAGAGTTGCTGCCTTACAGTGCCTTACAAGTTCGATCCTGACTATGGGTGCTGTCTGTATGGAGTTTGTACATTCTCCCTGTGACGAGTGGGTTTTCTCCAGGTGTTCCGGTTTACTCCCACATTCCAAAACCGTGCCGGTTTGTAGGTTAATTGACTTCTGTAAATTGTCCCTAGTGTGTGGATTGGAACTAGTGTGCAGGATGCATGTTCGTCTGCCTGGACTGCTTGGGCTGAAGGGCTTGTTTCCACACTGTTTCTCTAAAACTAAGAACTAAATTGTTTAAAAAGTTAGACGCCAAAGACTATATTTTTAGTTGTGAGCAAGACCAAAACTGGATGTCATTAATACCAGAACATTACTGATAAATCCATTTGGAAATAGAAATTTAAAAGATTGGGTTGTTTACCTCACTATTACAGTGCCACAAATGTAGATCATCTTCAGGGAAATACGACAACACGGAAAAAGGCGCAGCAAGTGGTAGCAAAAAGTGTTGGATGAAGAGGGGATCTGGGAAGCTCGACATGGAGCAAAAGCACAGACAGGGACTTAATAAGGCAGTGACTGAATTAACCTGGCAGCAATAACTTGGCGATTATTTTGTTGGAAATATCATGTACAGGGCTGTCTTACAAGCAAGACTGGTTTAGAATATTCTCTTGTAATTTGAAGTCGGTCTGAAGATGGGTTCTAACCCGAAACATCACTTACTCGATTTCTCTAGAGGTTACTCCAGTACTTTGCGTCAACCCCTGGCTATAGGTTTCTGGGCATCAGTTGTGATGGGCAATTTCCTTTTACGGAGAGCGTTCAAATTAATTGGGTGACCTACTGCACCCTCATTTCCATGCTGTCTAGCCAGTTTACTGGTTGGTGCATGTGATGTTTCACTTGCAGTGAACCATCGTGAGCTTTATACCAAGTATTCATTTTAAGGCACAAAGTTTTGGAATAATTCAGCGAGTCAGGCAGCATCTGTGGAGAACATGGACAGCTGACGTTTTGCGTCGGGACCCTTCTTCAGAAAGCCCTTCTTGATAAGGTTGGGATCCTTTGTATACAGAAGGGTCCAGACCCAAAATGTTCTCCAGAGATACTGACTGACCCATTGAGTTACTCCAGCACTGTGTGCCATTTGTTTGTTGTATATCAGCATCTGCAGTTCCTTGTGTTTACGTACTAATTTTCTTCTGTCTAGGTCTTTCAGACAGCAGTTGAAAAAGTCGAGACTGAAGGTCTAGCTGCTCTCCAGGCAATCGCGACCTCCCTGTCCAAGTCTGTGATTGATTCAGATGCAGAGGATAGCCTGGATACTTTCCTTAGTAATGTTCTACAAGGTGTGTGCAGAAGACACTGTGCTAAATGACCAGAGCAATGCCTTTCATTCATTCATTGATCCTGTACAGTAATGTAGTATCTTGAAATCTGTCCCCTTTCTATCTTCTCTCAGACTGCGAGCATCACTTGTGTGAACCGGACATGAAACTTGTTTGGCCAAGTGCCAAACTTCTTCAAGCAGCGGCGAGTGCTTCCTACAGGGCATGGTGCAAGATTACCAGCTGCATCTTCCCTCTGCTCTTGGAGCAATTCAACAAACATAAACAGGTAAAGTGAGAACAATTGTTCAGCTTGGAGGTACAGCATGGAAACGGGACAACCGACTCCTTACTCACCCAGTCACGAGTTCCATGTCATCCCACCTTCGCATCCATTCCCTACACTAGGGGCAGTTTACAGAAGGTCAGCTAACCAACAAACCTGTACGTCTTTGGGATGTGGGAGGAAACCGGAGGAACCTGTGTGGTCACAGGGAGAACATACAAATTCCACACAGTGTGTTCAGGTCAGGATCAAGCCTGGTTCTCTGGCGCTGTGAGTCAGCAGCTCTACAAGTTGCGCCACTGTCCTACCTACAGTGTTGGCAAGAAACACCGGATGGAGTCTATAATCAATAATTTAACGCAAGAAAGTGGTTATGCACTTTGGTAAAAGCAATTCAAAGGCAGGCTCATACTTTAAAGAAGAAAGGGTGCAGATGAGTGAAGTGTTGATGGATTGAAACGTTCTCCTGCCTGACTCCATCAGGTCTACAGGTAGGTACACCAAGTGGTATGGAAGGCAAATAGCATATCTCACACTGATCTCATCTGCCTACACATGATCCATATTCCTCTCTTCTTTGCCCTTCCACATGCCTATCTAAAAGCCCCTTGAACTCTACTGATACAACTGCCTCTACCACCACCCCTGGTAATGCTTTCCAGGCCCCAACCACTCTGTATATTAAAAAATAAATACTTTCCCTGCACATCTCCATTAAACTTTGTTCCTCTCACCTTATAAGCCCTCTGGTGTTAAACATTTCCACCCTGGGATAAAGTTTCTGACCATCTATCCTATCTGTGCCTCATAATTTTAAATACTTCTATCAAGTCTTCCCTCAACCTCCAACCTTTTGCAAGAGGGTTGGAGTTTAGAAATGGGGAAGTTACAATTTACAGGGTACTGTGCACAGTTTTGATCCCTTTAAGAATGGAGGTACTGGCATTGGAGGCAGTCCAAAATAGATTCATAAAGCTACCTCCTGGGCTGAGAGAATTCTACTATCATAAGCAGGTAGTTAGACCTATATTCTTTGGAGATCAGAGAATAAGGGCTGATCTTACCACCTATACATATCAGATCAGTAAGAGTGTCAAAGATTACAGTGACAAAGCAGCATGGGGTTGAGAGGGAACAATAGATCAGAACAATAGAGGGAACCATGATCGATGCTGGAGCAGACTCAATGGGCCAAATGGCCCCATTCTGTTCCTAAGTCTTATGGACAATCTGTCATCCTGACGTTTTCATGAGGTTTTGAAAGTGCAATTAGTCTCCACTATCGTTTCATAGATCACAGCTTCTGAAGGCTTATGCATTCAGATATGCTGTCCTTTTTTTTGGTGGATGTTGAGGGTTTTGTAGCACTGCAAAGAAAAGCAGGTGAGTACTAGTGCCCCAAGCGACACCTTCAGCAGCTCCTGCTCTATCCTATCCATGCTATCCTTGCTGTCAGAGAGATGCATAAAAGCTATTCAAATTTCATGCAGTAAGGAAAAACATCGAGTGGTTCGGTAATGGGCCTATTCTAGCGAGTACAAGCCGAGTCTATCCAGTCTTTCTTCGTATGAAAGTCCTGACATCCCAGGAATCAGTCTGGTGAACCTTCTCTGTACTCCCTCTATGGCAAGAATGTCTTTTCTCAGATTAGGAGACCAAAACTGTACGCAATACTCCAGGTGTAGTCTCACCAAGACCCTGTACAACTGCTCCTATACTCAAATCCTTTTGCTATGATTAACGCCTCAGACTATCTTTAGAAAGGAGATGAAGAGGAATTTCTTTAGTCAGAAGATGGTGAATCTGTGGAATTCATTGCTGCAGACGGCAAGTGGAGGCCAAGTCATTGGCTATTTTTAAAGCAGAGATTGACAGATTCTTGATCAGTAAGGCTGTTAACGGTTATGGGGAAGAGGGCAGGAAAATGGAGTTGAGAGAGAGAAAGATACATCAGCCATGATTGAATGATGGGTAGACGCAATGAGCCGAATGGCCTAATTCTGCTGGATGGCAGTTAATGAAACTAATGGTGCAATGTTATTTTTCTTTTGCAGAGTAGCCAACGTTGGACGATCTTGGGAATTCTGAAGATTTTTATTAAACTTGCTGACAATTGGAGCAGAGATGAGGAAGGTGTGTGTTGTTTTTCCAGTCTGGATTTTCACATCTGTGTCAGTGCCTGTATCATTGTGGAAATTGGGGGGGGGACAGGGTGGTGATGCATTTTTCACTGATACCTTGCTTGGTCACACCACCTGTTTCCAGGAATGTGAGTGTTAATAGAATAAGTAGGAAGAGGGGTCATTCTAGCATCACATATAGGGAGAAGCATTATCAACAGTACTATTGTGATCTAGAATGTGTAGCTGTCGTATGCACTGGCAACAGAGCAATGAAATTGTACTGTAAGGAGTGAAACAGAACCTACTGACCACAGCTTTTCAAATAAAGATGGCATCATCTTTGAGTACGCCATCATGCACCTGCTCCATCGTTCCTATGCCCACCTGGATAATCCGGGAAGCACTGTGAGAGTCATGTGTTTTTTGACTTCTCCCGTGTTTTTAACACAAGCCTGCACTGCAAGGGAGCAAACTGACGAAGACGCAGGTGGATGTTCCATTGGTGTCCTGGATCACCAACTACCTGATTGGATAACCACAGTATGTCAGGCCACAGAACTGTGCCTCGGACATGGTAGTGAGTAACACGGGGGCCCCACAGGGGCCGGTCCTCTCTCCTTTCTTGTTCACCATCTACACCTCGGATATAACTCGGTCTCCTGCCACCGGCAGAAGTTCTCTGATGACTCTGCAATTGTGGGCTGCATCAGTGAGGGGAGGGAAGCTGAATACAGAGGTGTAGTCAACGACTTTGTAGAGTGGTGTGGGCTGAATCACCTGCAGCTCAACACTGACAAGACTAAGGAGTTAGTGGCGGACTTTAGGAGGAGAAGAATACCCGTGTTCCCTGTCTCCATCAATGGTGTGGATGTACAGTTTACCAAGGAGTATACATACTTTGGAGTTTACCTGGACTGGTCCAGGAACGCTGAGGCCCTGTACAAGAAGTGACGGAGCCGCCTGTATTTTTTAAGAAGGTGCCGTTCCTTCAACGTCTGCAGTAAGATGCTGTAGATGTTCTACCAATCGGTGGTAGCCAACGCCATCTTCTTCGCTACCGTGTGCTGGGCAGCAGGGCGAAGGTTGCAGACACCAACAGGATTAACAAACTCATCAGGAAAGCTGGCTCCGTCCTGGGGGGCAGAGTTGGATTCATGGGAGGGGGTCTTGGAGGGGAGGATGCTCCTCAAACTGTGGAGCATCCTGGACAATACAGCTCACCCCCTCCTTGACTCACTGGTCATCCTGACGAGTATCTTCAGCAACAGACTGGTTCCACCAAGATGCAGGAAAGAACGTCACAGGAGATCCTTCTTCCCTGTGGCTATCAAACTGTACAACAACTCCCCCTTCTGTTGTGGGGTAGACTGACTCTCCTTTCTTCCCCCCCCCCCTCCCAAAATCTTTGCACATTCCCAATCCTTTCCACTCATCACTTTAATTTCATGTATCTTGTGTTTTATGACTGTTGGCAGATCAAATTCCCTCCTAGGATAAATAAATAGTTCTATCGTATCGTTACTGCAGCTTAACAGGTCTGTAAGTGCAGTAAACACAGATGCATTTAAAAAAAATCATAAATTTATAACAAACACTAGTGCAAAAAAAACCAAAGTCCTTTGTGCAACCATAGACAGTCTGTCGAAGTTCATACGGAGGCACAGTGAGCTGCAAATGCTAGTTTATAAAAAGACACAGTGCTGGAGTAACTCAGTGGGTCAGGCAGCATCTCTGGAGAACGTGGGCAGGTGACGTTTCTGGCCTGGATCCTCCTTCAGATTGTGTGCGTGTGCGCACGAGAGATTATAGATGCTCAGGAACTTCAAGCTGTCGATCATCCATAAGGCATCTCCTTCAACGAGGACAGGGTTCTGTTCATGCCCGGCTTTCTTAAGTCAGCAACTAACTCTTTTACATCTTGCTGACATCATACATACCCAGCCGTATGAATATTGATTTCTCCAATTTCAAGTAACCCCTGCATTCCCCTTCTCTGCGCTGTTCCCCAACCCTAGACGTCCTGCTGGTTCCACTGTTCTCATCATCCATATATCACTTCGTTATCAACACTTCCACAACCAACAATGGACCATTGAGGGCACCACTTTTCCTTTGTTGTCGGTGTCGGCTCTGATTTGTTCAAAACCTTTTCATGCCTCTTGTTTTCCACTCCCCTAACTCTTGTTCTGAAGAAGGGTCTCAAGCCGAAATGTCACCTATTCCTTTTCTCTTGATCCGCTGAGTTACTCCAGCATTTTGTGTCTATTTTCTCTTGCAATGTTTGCTTGACTGTTGAGTATTTTTCCAGCTCTCCACCAACATCACTGTGAGTCAGCTGTGGACGGAGACTAAAGGTCATGGAATAAACAAGAGCAAACCAAGCCCTGAACTCTGTATTTGTTCCTCTCCCATAACTCAAAGAATATTGTTTATTTTCCCATAGAAATCTTTGCGGAGTACTGTACATTGAGTAGTTGTGTGCTATAATGGAGGCAGCTGTGGTAAAGTCCTTTGGGAATAATCTTCACAGAGCATAGTTGTTCCCTTTGTTTGCATGCTATAATCAAATGAAACAGCACCGATACTGTCCCTATGAGCTTATCCTGTGGGAGATCAAGCTGTATAAAAAAAAATGTTGTAATCCTGACGACTGTTCTTTTTCATTTTGTACTAAGATTTTAATAGCGTGAAAAGCAACTGGCTTTGGGTTTTTATTTTGTTCAGTCATTGTTTACACAATCCTCCTTGGCTAAACCATTGACTTTAATCTGCGACACTACGGCTTACTGGCATCTCTAAAGTTTAATAACTAGATTTTCAAATGTTTAGACTTTTTTACATTGTAGAAAGATTACTAAACTGTAAAAAAAAAGAAAAGCAAACAAATCAAATTAGGGCACTTGAACGGCTTAACCAGTTTATAGGACAAAGATCTTAAAAAAGCAGGGGCGGTAGAGTTGCTACCTTACAATGCCAGAGACCTGGGTTCGATATTGACTATGGCTGCTGTCTGTACGGAGTTTGCACGTTTTTCCTGGGGCTACGTGGATTTTCTCCAGGTGTTCTGGTTTCCTCCCACATTCCAAAGCCATGCAGGTTTTGTAGGTTAATTGACTTCTGCAAATTATCCCTTGTGTGTAGGATGTGAAACTAGGATAACATAGGGCTAGCGTATGGGGTGATCATTGGTTAACGCGGACTTTTTATCTAATTCTGTTTTTGTTTCATTTTCCCTCCTTGCAGATGAGAATTCTCTCTGTGCCTTTAAGGATCAACTCTGTGGCCTGGTCTTCTCTGCACTGACCGACTCCAGTGCCCAATTACAGACTGTGGGCACCAGCACTTTGGCAGTCCTGGGATCCCAGCAAGGTTCAGATCCTTATACTTTACTATACTTTACTTTTCCCTTTATATTTGTGATAGAACTTTATCAAATTACTTGGGTGAGTGCACGGAATTATTAACCCAGGGTAGGAGAATCAAAAACAGGAGGACATGAGGTGAGAGGTGGCAAGATTTAATCAGAACCCGAGGGGCACGTTTTGCACACGGAGGGTGATGAGCATTTGGAACAAGTTGCCAAAGGACGCAGGTAATATAACAACAAAAGTCATTTGGACAGCTGCATGGATAGGCAAGGTTTAGCGGGATATGGACTAAACACGGGCAAATGGGACTCTTATGGATGGAGCATCTTAGTCAGCATGGACAAGTTGGTCCGATGGGCCTGTTTCCGTGCTGTATGACTTTGACTTTAAATCGCATGAGCTTGAGCCACCTGTGAATAGCTCTCTTGTATCTTGCTTTTGTTGTGTGACCAAATCTGGCTCTAGGTGTGTGACTTCAAATTTCTCCCATGCCCTAGGTTTGCTGTCGCCCTCCGACATTGAGCTAAGCGTAGATCACTTGAACAGACTGATCCTTCAGGAGAACGACCCACAGGTTTGGTGAGTGTATTTGGTTGTTATTCGATCTCAGTCAGCACAGCTATAAGGTTCTTGTTATAACCTTGAGTATAATCCGATTTTCGTCTATCTCAGTACAGACTTTAGACTCTGACTCTGGTACTGTTGCGCTACAATGCTGAAAAATATATTGTGCACTCTGTATTTTTCCCTTTGCTCTATCTATTGTAGTTAACTTTGACTTGATTGTATTTGGGCATCGTATTATCTGATTTGATTGAATAGCACGCAAGAGTCAAGAGTGTTTTATTGTCATGTGTCCCGAGGTGGAACAATGACATTCTTGCATGCAAAACAATGCTTTGTAAAAATTGCCTGCAAAAAAATGCTTTTCCTCCACACAGTACAATAATAAACCTAAACCACTCGCCTTGGGACTGGAGAGTTTAAGTAGATTAGACCTGTACTGTGGCTGCTGCAGTATAATGACATTAATTTTTACTGAAGACAGGATTGCGCTATATATTGACTGCTGCAGGAACTTAGTGGGTCAAGCAGCATCAGGGGAGGGGGAAGGAATTGTTGATATATCTGGTCGAGACTCTGCTCCAGACTCTGGCAATAAAACCTTGGTGCCATCCTTGCTATTCGTGGCTGAATATTTGCTGTTGATTGTGCGTCTCAATTTCACTTTACGTTGGTGAAAATATTTGATCACGCCTCTGTGTCGTGCCTTGGGACACTTTGAAGGTGCTTTAAAAAATGCTGACTTTGTTTAACCTTTCTCTCCTCAGTGCTGCAGCGTTGGAAGCCTCTGCGTCCATATCTGCAATTCATCCCTCTGCCTTCATCAGCAAAATGGTTCCAGCATTGACAAGAGAGCTGAGCACTGGTATATCTCACTGCTGTATTTAATATTTTACTGTATTTAATATTTTACAGTACACATTTAGCATTGCATACATCCCACTAAGCTATACAAAGCTATGTAGTGCTAAAAGACCATTCATAGACCAAGCACGATCCAACAAGCACAATCTAGTTGATTGGATCATGTTGTACAATGGGAGGCCATTTGGTCCATTTTGCCTGTATAGCTGTGCAATGGGAGAGCTGCTAGCTTGCAGTGCCAGAGACCCGGATTCAATCTTGACCTCTGCTGCTCTCTGCGTGAACGTGTGTGACGGTGCAGGCGAGTGACCCGCGTGTTGACTGTGCAACAAGTGACTGGTGCGTTGACATTACAGAGCCCATGGAAATGAAGGACGACGTGGAGCAACCTGCACTGACCAGGCACGTTATGCACCAGCGCAGTGTGCGGGCTCTGGCAGCCATCTCCACCCATCCCAGCGTCGTGCAGAAAACCGTCCCGGTCCTGTTGAAGCATCTGACCGATTTACAGAAAGGTGAGTGTGATGGAACAAGTTCCAAGTGATCGGAGGGGTTGTTGGAAGTTTGAAAACTTTGTTCAAAGTGGCACAGTGCCACAGCTGGTAGAGTCGCTACCTCAGCGACAGGGAACCGGATTCAATCCTGACCGCTCGTACTGTCTGGGTGGAGTTTGCACAGTTTTCCTCTGGTTTGGTTTCCTCTGGTTTTATCCCACATCCCAAACACGTGCGGGTTTAAAGGTCAATTGGCCTCTGTAAATTGTGTAAAGATGAGAAAGTTGGATAAGATAGACGTCAGTCAATGATTGGCACAAAATGCTGGAGTAACTCAGCGGGTCGGGCAGCATCTCGGGAGAGAAGGAATGCGTGACGTTTCAGGTCGAGACCCTTCTTCAGGCTGATGTCAGGGGAGAAGACTGGACAAAGATAGAATGTAGGCAGACAGTAAAACTAGTGGGAGAAATGGGAAGGGGGGAGGGGATGGAGAGAGAAAGCAAGGGCTAGATGAAGTTAGAGAAGTCAATGTTCATACCGCTGGGGTGTAAACTACCCAAGTGAAATATGAAGTGCTGTTCCTCCAATTTGCACTGGACCTCACTCTGACAATGGAGGAGGCCCAGGACTGAAATGTCAGATTGGGAATGGGAGGGGGAGTTGAAGTGCTGAGCCACCGGGAGATCTGGTAGGTTAAGACGGACTGAGTGGAGGTGTTCAGTGAAACGATCGCCGAGCCTGCGCTTAGTCCTGCCAATGTAGAGAAGTTGACACCTGGAACAGCGGATACAATAGATGAGGTTGGAGGAGGCGCAAGTGAACCTCTACCTCACCTGGAAAGACTGTTTCGATCCTTTGGATGGAGGTAAAGGGACAGGTGTTGCATCTCCTGCGGTTGCAGGGGAAAGTACCTGGGGAGGGGGTGGTTTGGGTGGGAAGGGACGAGTTGACCAGGGAGTTCCGGAGGGAACGGTCTCTACGGAAAGCAGACAGGGTGGAAATGGGAAGATATGACCAGTAGTGGGATCCCGTTGGAAGTGGCGAAAATTTTGGAGGATTATATGCTGTATGCGACGGCTGATGGGTTGGAAGGTGAGGACAAGAGGGGACTCTGTCCTTGTTACGAATGGAGGGGAGGGGGAGTAAGAACGGAGCTGCGAGATATCGAGGAGACCCTAGTGAGAGCCTTATTTATAATGGAAGAGAGGAATCCCTGTTTCCTAAAGAATGAGGACATCTCTGTTGCCCTGGTATTGAACACCTCATCCTGAGTGCAGATGCGGCATAGATGGGGGAATTTGAAGTAGGGGATAGAGTCTTTATAGGAGGCAGGGTGGGAAGAAGTGTAGTCAACATAGCTATGGGAGTCAGTAGGTTAGTGATCAGTGATTGGCTTGGACTTAGTGGACCGAAGGGCCTGTTTCCATGCTGTATCTCTGAACTAAATGAAAACCTCTAGTTATTCTCTCTTTGAATAACAATCATAGGAGCTGTTAACAAAGCAGGCAGAATTTTCTGTGTGCCATGGAGAGGCTTGCAAAACCACTTCCCAGTCGTTGATTAGTGAAGGTAATGCAGTGGATAATGGGGTGCATATTCATAGATCTCAGCAAGTGGCAACACAAGTCAATCTAGTGGTAAAGAAGCTTGGTTTCATTGTTCATGGTGTTGAGTACAAACGTTGGGAAGTAATGTTGCAGCTGTATAAGACTTGGGTTGGGTGTGTAGCGTAGAGTTCTGGTTACTGTATTGCAAGAAGGATGTGGAGGCTTTGGAGATGGCATTGACTTGTCAAGATTCTGCCTGGGTTAGAGGATGTTAGCTCCAAGAAGAGGTTAGACAAATTTGGATTGTTTGAGGCTTTGATATGTCAGGCAGTCGGAACCTTTTTCCAGGGTGAAGATGTCAAATTTGGAGGGTATAGCTTCCAGGTGAGAGGGTGAAAGTTTAAAGGAAATTTGAGACAAGTGTTTTTGGAGTGGTAGATGCCTGGACATGCTGCGGTGGTGGAAGCATATACTATAGGTGGTGGAAGCATATACTATAAATTTAACAGGCATTGAGACGGGCAATAGAGGAATAAAGACCTTGTGAGGGCAGATGGGCTTAACTTGCACAAGGACACAAAGGACAAAAAGTGTCCTTTTTCGGAATCAGAAGTTTGGATAGGCACAGACATTGTCAGCCGAAGAGGACTGTTCCAGGAAGAACAAGAAGGCAAAGCAGGGCAAACAAGAGTCCAGAGAGTTAATTGTCATGTGTCCCAGATAGGTCAATGAAATTCTTATAAGCATATTCTGAAGAAGGGTCCTGCCCCGGGATGCTTAATGCTGGCCTCCTCTTTTGCAGAGAGTGCCGACTCCAAGGGAGACGTCGCCATCCTGACGTGCCAGAGCCTGCAGCTGGTGGTGGAGCAGTGCAAGGATGCCGGTGACAGCAGCCAGTACTTCCACCAAATGGTCGTTCCCTGCCTGCTGGGGCTGGCGGTCCAGGCATCGATCCAAGGCAAGTCTCATCACCAGCCACACACGCACACATCAGCAGTGGGAAGTATCTTGCTTAACAGCCCTCTCGACACAAGAGAGAACTGTTTAACTTGACTTGGAGTTTTTGCCGCAGATTGTTGCACTGTTTAACTTTGCGGATGTAATTGTTCCTTTCATCATCCGTTATTATAACAAATTAAATGAGCTACAGTAGTAGTTGAGGCAGGTAACATAACATTTAAAATAGCGTTTATTACCGAAATGCTGGAGGAGTCCAGTGGGTCGGATCTTATCTCTGGAGAACATGGATTGGTGACGTTCAGAAGAAGGGTCTTGACCCGAAACGCCACCTCTCCATTTTCCCCAGAGATTCTATCTGACCCGCTGAGGTACTCCAGCATTTTGTTATTTTAGGTATAAACCAACACCTGCAGTTTATTTTAATTATATTTTATAACATTTACAAAATATTTGGACAGGTACATAGGTAAGAAATGATTTGGATATGGATATAAGGATATGGACCAAATGCGGACAAATGGAACTAGCTTGGATCGGGCATTTTGGTCAGCATAGTGTTATAGACAATAGGTGCAGGAGTAGGCCATTCGGACCTTCGAGCCAGCACCGCCATTCAATATGATCATGGCTGATCATCCACAATCAGTACCCCGTTCCTGTCTTCTCCCCATATCCCTTGACTCCGCTATCTTTAAGAGCTCTGTCTAGCTCTTGGGGCCGAAGGGCCTGCTTCCACGATGTCAGACTCGGACTCTAAATACTAAAGCTCCAATTAAATATGCTATCTGTTTCTGCAACATAAAAAACAAACTGCTGGAGGAACTCAGCGGGTCCAACAACATCAGTGGAGGCTGAGTGATGTTTAATGTCTCGGGTCAAAACCCCATGTCTGTGCTGATGCTCTAGAGTCCAGCATCTGGAGTTCCTTGTGTCTGCCGCAGGTTTCTAATTTCCATTAAACAGGAGGAGGCTAATCAGTGTTCTGGCTTTCTGACAAGAGTCATTCTCCTTGTTCTCTCTCAAATGTTTTCTTTTCAATTATTTATTTATTCAGTATTCTTTCAAAGCTGTTATTGATCCATCGAGAAAGTTAATTTGTTTGGGGTCATTGAACAAGTCTATTGTGCACACACTCAAATTAACCCCCTTGTTCCTTCTGCACATATTAGGTTTGCTCTTTACTGAAACAACCTTGTTTATTCCAGGGATGTTTAGGGTAATGGGGAGAAGGCAGGAGAATGGGGTTGATAGGGAAATATAGATCAGCCACGATTGAATGGCGGAGTAAACTTGATGGGACGAATAACCTAATTCTGCTCTAACTTATGAATTCCAGCTGTTTTTGTTTTTTTTTGTGTTGAAGGTAGGAGGCTAGGAATCCAACCTGTGACTGTAGACTGTCATGGGGACATAGGATCAGGGGTAGGCCATTTGGCACCTCGCCTGCCTTTATTTCAATGTAAAAGAACATAAGGTCCATTTGGAATAATTCGGTGGGTCAGGTGGCAGATGCTACCTGACCCGCTGAGTTACTCCAGCAGTTTGTGTTGTATCTGTGGCGATCAACTGAGTTAACTAACGTTTCAGCTCATTGCCCTTTCATATGAACTAAAAATGTATCCAGAACTTTTTCTGCTAATAATGGGAAGTCACTGACCTGAAAAGTTAAATTTTTCTTTCTCCTCTGATGCTGCGAGACCTGCTGAGTGTTTGAATTATCTTGTTCTTTCAAAATGATAGGATCCGCAGTCATTTGCTTTCCCACAAAGCTGTAGATTTGTAACTCTGGTAATTTATATACTTAGTCACATCTTCTGTATATAGAGGAGGTGGTTTAAATCTTAAGTTTATTCTGAAGCACAGACTGATCAATAACATGACTCCCATCCAATTCAATGAATGTCTCATTGATGTGTCTGAATCTGGCCTTCATCCCAGAGTACACTTCCTCAGCATTTATTATTCTGTAATAACCAATTAACTGTGGGAATGTTAATAGTGAGCACACATAATCCTGGCAGTGGCTCCTGTCCACTTCTGTCATTCTTATTTTTGGTGATGAAATGCACTGCACTTCAGATTTCCCTTTTCCAAAATATGGCTTTGGTGGGACAAGACTGAAGCCAGGAGACACAAGAAACTGCAGCTGCCACATTACTGAGCTAAAAAACCCAAAGTGCTGGAGGATCCCAGCGGGGTCATGCAACATCGTGGAGGGAATGGACAGGTGACGTTTTGGGTTGGGAACCTTCAACGATTTGGGGTGGAGGTATCAAAGATGGGAGGGCATAGGTTTACGGTCAAAGGGGGAAAAAGTTCAAAGATGTGCAGGGCCAGTTGTTTTAGTGGTGGGCGCCCAGAACGTGTTGTCAGACGTGGTGGTGGAGACAGATACAATAGTGGTGTTTGAGGCTTTTGGATGGGCACATGGATGGGCACATGGATGTGTAGGGAATGGAGGGATATAGATCGTTCAGGCAGAGATTACTTTAACTTGGCATCAGAATTGGCACAGATATTGTAGCCCCTGTTCCGATGCTGCTCCATGTTCTACATGTGATTGTTCTTTATTTTGTTTCTGAAGCCTCTGCTGTAGGATGTGGTTCTGAAGTCCCACTGGGGGTCTTGTGTGAAGAAAAGGTCATTGCAGCACTGGGGACTGTGATCAGTACTGCCTACAGTCACAGACAAACAGAGTAAGTGCTCACTATTTCTACACCCAGCTAAATGCAAGGAAATCCAAACAGTTGCCTAACTTCCCATCCCTCCTAACTTCCCCTTCCTTTCTTTTCCTTTGCAATTTCCTTTGCACCTGAATGTCATTGGCTTGATATCTACTGTAGAGAACTGTACAGAACAAAATGGAACAGGATCAAGTGCAGCTATGTTCCACCCATTCCCCTTCCCTCCCACTGCCATGCGCTCTCTGCGATTTAATATTCCTACCAGAAAGCTGACTCTACCACCTGTACAGATCTTCCCCAGGCTTCGAACACTTGGCTTGTGTTCAGCCCACTTACGGGCGTTTGGGGAAACCAGTGGAATGGATTTGCGGGCTGCAGGCATCGAATGGCACATTGAAACTCTGAAGTCGTATTTCCGACGTGAAGTATTGATAGGAATAGAGCCCCACAGTCACCTGGGCGGAATCTATACCAGAGAGCGCTAGCATTGGCTTTCCAGATTTGGTGCAATGCACACAGTGAAAAACATTTGCACTCCCTATTGCACTGGGAGAATGGTACCGCTTGTTTGCAGTCTTTGTACAAATGTTTTGTTTTTTTGCCGAAAGTACAAGCGTCAATGTTGAAACTGGACTTTGAAACCGTTCCTTCCCTCAGGCAGACCAATTGTTCTTCGCTTCCTGTTTCTCCATTTTACAGAAGCTACGACTTCTCTCTGATCTCTCTTTCTTATCAGGAGCTGGGTGTTGCCCCATCAGCAACATGTTCCCCAAACTCTAGCCCACAGAATGACAAAGTGCTGGAGTAGCTCAGCAGGTCGGGCAGCAGCACTGCATAATAAAGGACCAGTTTCACCCTGGTCACTCCCTCATCACCCCTCTCCCATCAAGCAAGAGGTCCAGAAATGTGAAAACGCACACCTACAGATTCAAGGACAGTTTCTTCCCAGGCAACGGAACGATTCTCTTACCAACTAGAGAGAAGTCCTGATCTCCCATCTACCTCATTGGAGACCTGTGAACTATCTTTAATCAGACTTTTCTGGATTTTATCTTGCACTAAACGTTATACCCTTTATCCTATATCTACACACTGTGGACAGCTTGATTGTAATCATTTATAGTCTCTTCACTGACTGGAGAGCATGCAACAAAAAGCTTTTCGCTGTCCCTCGGTACAGGTGACAATAATAAACTAAACCATGTTATCCAGGGATGCTGCTTGGCCCGCTGAGTTACTCCAGCACTTGGTCTTTCTCTGAAATGTCATGGTGAGCGACTACACTATAGTAGACTGCTAAAATTGGACATAGCACAGGGATCGGCCTTTCAGCCCACATTACCTGTGCCAAACTTACCAATGTAATCTCATCTGCCTACACATCGGGTCAAGATATTTCACCAACCATTACCTTGGGTGACCAGAACTGGGAAATAAATACCAACCTTTCCAATGATGCTAGTGTTCCAGTAGTGAATCTTTTTAAAGAAAACCATAGCCGCTCGTACAAATTTGTTTTTGAACATCCTACCATTCAGTTGTATTATTATTATTTTTGACGACTTACCCCAGTGCTTTCTTTCTTGCTTGGTCTCTCCTTAGGCTGGTTTCGAGAACAATCTCGCAGGTCGTTGCCTTGTTTCTTGACGGGAATGACTCCTTCTTGCCTGAAAATAACCTCAGTGGAAAGTTCCACCCTTTTCATGTGAGTACCTCTTTTTGTGTTAATTACCTGGGATCATGTAGCTGTCTAAATGTTTCTTAAATGTTGCGGTAGCATCTATCTCAAATACCTCCTCCGGATGTTTGTTCTATACATCCACCACCATTTGTGTAAAAATAATAGCTGCAGCTCAGGTTCCTGTTAAATCTTTCCCCCTCAACTAAAACATATGTCCTCTGGTTCTTGATTCCCACTACTGTGAATAAAATAGTCTGTGCATTCTATAAAATCACCCCTAATTCTCCTGCGCTCCAGGGAATAAAGTCCTAGCCTGCTCAGACTCTCCGTATAGCTTGTTATTGTTAATTTATTTAGAGATGCAGAAGGAAAACAGGCCCTTCGGCCCACCTAGCCTGCGCCTGGTCTCCCAGTACACATCAACACTCCTACACACTCGGGGCAATTTACAATTTTTACCGAAGCCAATTCATCTACAAACATATATGTCTTTGGAGTGTGGGAGTCAACTGGAGCACCCGGAAAAAACCCATGCGCTCATAGGGAGCATGTGCAAACTCTGTACAGACTGAATCTGTAATCATATTGAACCTGGGTCTCTGGCACTGTAAGGCAGCAGCACTACCGCTGCGCCACTATTCCGATTGTGAACATATTGCTCTATTCTCTGTGAATTGTTATTATCTGGTTTGCAGCACCACTCTGAGGTGTTTCTGAGTACTGCATGTAAAACACTTAGCTGATGTTGGATTCAATCTGTCCCTTTCAATAAGCTGTTCTCGGCCCTCAAAATGGAGGGCAGTGTTTTGGGAGGCGACACGAGTGACTGCAGATTCTGGAATCTAGCACACAAGGAGAGACCATTTGTTGTAGGGATGAGGCTTAAAAAACTCTAAATTTGGGCAATTCCTGATCATTCCATTTGCCAGTGAGCCCGACACCTCAAAAACAGTATAGAATTTAGCCTGTTAACTTAGTGTCGAAATGGGCCCTTCGGCCCCGAGTCTGTGCGGACCAACAATTTACCCCATACACTAGCACTATCCTATACACTACACTTGTATGTAGTACCATGGGTGGCTTGATTGTAATCATGTATAGTCTTTCCACTGACTGGTTAGCACACAATAAAAGATTTTATTTGTACCTCGGTACATGTGATAATAAACTAAACTAAAGATAATTTACAGAACCAATTGGCCTACAAACCTGTACGTCTTTGAAATGTGGGAGAAATCTGGAGCACCCGGAGGAAACCCATGTGGTTGCAGGGAGAACGTACAAACCCCGTACAGCCAGCACCCGAGATCAAGATTGAACCAGAATCTCTGGCGCTGTAAGGCAGCAACTCCACTGCTGCGCCAGTGTGCCGACTTTGAGATAGACTTTGTAGCCTGTAACAAAGTCTCTGAACTTGGTGTCACTGTGTCCTCTCCATCAATGCACGGTGTCCTGATGAGATGGTTCCAGGGAAACCCTGTTTTTAATTTGATCATTGGATGTGTTTGATATGTTGAGTGTTTCACAAATCATTCAACTTGAGCTATCACAGCACTGCCTTCCTTCATCTGTGGAAAGAAAATCCAACAATACACCAATACAAGTTGAAGTCTTCAAATTCTCACCAATATATCCTGACTGGACCAAAGCACTCAGCATTCATGAAGGTTAATGAAGGTTGTTCTTCCAGAAGAGCGGGTAGAGCTGCTGCCTCACAGCGCTGGAGACGCGGGTTCAATTCTGACCTCGGGCGCTGTCTGTGTGTGGAATTTGCATGTCTGCCCTATGACCACGTGGGATCCTCCAGGTGCTCCGATACCATATCCCAAAGACATGCGGATTTGTAGGTTAATTGGCTCTCTGTAAATTGCCCCTTGTGTGTAGGGAGTAGTTGAGAAAGTGGGATAGTGTGAACGGGTGATGGTTGGTTTGAACTCAATGGGCCGAAGGGCCTTTTAACCTGCTGTAACTATTAATCAATAGATCAAATTCAGCCTCGGGATGTAAATTCATTCTGTCATCATACGTGATTGTGAAATTCCAAATGCTTGATGTGAGTGGTGTAACAATGTTTCTCTTTACAGATACCCAGCCCCCCGTGGCCACAGACCCAGTTAATCACTCTTCTGCAAGCAGCTGTTTGTTCTTTGCCCAAGAATGTGAGTACATTATTATTTTGACATGATCTTAATTCCAGTCAATACAAGGTCCTCCTTGGTCTGGTCTGATTGCTCAGTGTCTTTGGAACCAACAGCTGGAAAAAGACGCACAGTGCTGGAGTAACTCAGCGGGCCAAGCAGCGTCGCTTTTTCAAGAAGGGTCCCAACCTTAAATATCACCTTTAGTTTAGATTATTATTGTCACGTGCACTGAGGTACAGTGAAAAGCTGGGTTCAGACAACTGAACTGTCCTCTCACATGCGAGAGAATGGTCCTGACATCCCATCTACTTCATTGCAAATCTTTAATCAGACTTTATTGAACTTTATCTTGCACTAAGCGTTAAACCCTTTATCCTGCATCTGTACACTGTAGGTGGCTTGATTGTAATCATGTATAGTCTTTCCGCTGACTGGATACGATACGGTAAACTTTATTCATCCCTTGAGGGACATTGGTCTGCCGACAGTCACGACACACAACAAGAAACACAAACTTGAAATTAAAAGTGAAAACAAAAAGAATAAGACAAGCGACTGTTGACTGGCTGCCGTATGCACAGCACCATCACCGGAACAAATGAACAAACAAACAAAAACAGACTTATCCCCAGGGCAGAGGAGGCTAAACTACAGTGCCCCCCTCCCCCACACTGGGTTCCCCATTGTTCTCCCACCATCCTTCACGCCTGCCCCCCACGCCGGGTCCTCCATTGTTCTTCACGGTGGCCCCCCCACGCTGGGTCTCCATTGTCTCCCCCTTCTCCCTTGCGCTCATCGCCCGCTGACGCCCCCGCTGCCACTGCCGAGACTTCTTTGGCCCAGCCAGGCCCCGCCACCCGGCTTCACCGCAGTCCCCTGGGAGGCCTTCGGTTGTCGTTCTGGTCGTCGGCGGCATTGTTCTTCGGCGGGTGGTTCGGCCGCGCGCGTGGATCCCCGGTACACTCCCGCCGCGCGCGTGGATCCCCGGTACACTCCCGGCACGCGCGTGGATCCCCGGTACACTCCCGGCACGCGCGTGGATCCCCGGTACACTCCCGCCGCGCGCGCGGCTCCCGGGTACACTCCCGCCGCGCAACTAAAAGTTTTTTGCTGTACCTAGGTACACATGACAATAATAAAATAAACTAGTGTAGATGAGGCATCTTGATCAGCACGGGCAAGTTAGACCGAAATGCCTGTTTCCATGTTGTTTGACTGCCGCTGATTATTGTTATTGACTCTTCGTTGACATAAAGAAGCAGCATAGTGGTAGAGTTGCTGCCTTTTGTGCCAGAGACCCAGGTTTGATCCTGACTATGGGTGCTGGTTGTGCAGAGATTACACTTTCTCCCAGTGACTGCGTGGCTTTTCTCTGGGTGCTACGGTTTCCTCCCACACTCCAAAGACGTAGTGGTTTGTAGGTTAATTGGCTTTGGTAAAAATTGTAAATTGTCCTTTGTGTGCAAGTGTATGGGGGTGATCGCTGGCCGGCGCGGACTCGGTGGGGCGAAGGGCCTGTTTCCACGCTGTATCCCGTCTAAAAGGGATAGGTCAGAGGTAAAATCTCATTGCTGACTTTGCTGATGAAGTTGCTGAGACTGTGCACCTTGTATAATTGTAGGTGGTGGTGCCTCAACAAGAGAGGCTGTTGGCCCAGCTGATCGAGCTGTGTTGTACCAGCAACCACCAGTTCACCTACACCTCAGCTGCCAAATGTGTCGCCGGCCTTATCAACAAGTATCCCGCAGGTGAGAAGGTGGGAGTCTGGTCACTAACGTCCTGCCCGATCTCTGATCCAAACCAAACCATTCTGGATGCAAAAATTAACACACAGTGCTGGAGTAACGCAGTGGGTCAGGCAGCACCTCTGGAGAACATGGATAGGCGATGTTTCGGGTTGGGTCCCCTTCTCTGCCACAGAAGGTAATTGAGGCCAGTTCATTGGCTATATTTAAGAGGGAGTTGGATGTGGCCCTTGTGGCCAAAGGGATCAGGGGGTATGGAGAGAAGGCAGGTACAGGATACTGAGTTGGATGGTCAGCCATAGAAACATAGAAACATAGAAATTAGGTGCAGGAGTAGGCCATTCGGCCCTTCGAGCCTGCACCGCCATTTAATATGATCATGGCTGATCATCCAACTCAGTATCCCGTACCTGCCTTTTCTCCATACCCTCTGATCCCCTTGGCCACAAGGGCCACATCTAACTCCCTCTTAAATATAGCCAATGAACTGGCCTCAACTACCCTCTGTGGCAGAGAGTTCCAGAGATTCACCACTCTCTGTGTGAAAAAAGTTCTCCTCATCTCAGTTTTAAAGGATTTCCCCCTTATCCTTAAGCTGTGACCCCTTGTCCTGGACTTCCCCAACATCGGAAACAATCTTCCTGCATCTAGCCTGTCCAACCCCTTAAGAATTTTGTAAGTTTCTATAAGATCCCCTCTCAATCTCCTAAACTCTAGAGAGTATAAACCAAGTCTATCCAGTCTTTCTTCATAAGACAGTCCTGACATCCCAGGAATCAGTCTGGTGAACCTTCTCTGCACTCCCTCTATGGCAATAATGTCCTTCCTCAGATTTGGAGACCAAAACTGCACGCAATACTCCAGGTGTGGTCTCACCAAGACCCTATACAACTGCAGTAGAACCTCCCTGCTCCTATACTCAAATCCTCTTGCTATGAAAGCCAACATGCCATTCGCTTTCTTTACTGCCTGCTGCACCTGCATGCCTACCTTCAATGACTGGTGTACCATGACACCCAGGTCTCGCTGCATCTCCCCCTTTCCCAATCGGCCACCGTTTAGATAATAATCTGCTTTCCCGTTTTTGCCACCAAAATGGATAACCTCACATTTATCCACATTATGCCATGATCATAATGAATGGCGGTGCAGGCTCGAAGGGCCGAATGACCTACTCCTGCACCTATTTTCTATGTTTAGACTGATTGTAGTTGGGTGGATAAAGATGCAAAAGAGGTGGAGGCAGAACAAAGCCAGACAAGTGCAGAAAGGTCCCGACCTGAAACATCCACGTTCTCCAGAGATGCTGACTGACCCACTGAGTTCCTCTAGAACTATGTATGTAGCTGAAGATTGCAGCATATCCAGTTTCTTGTATCTCAACCCTATTCTCCAGCCTTGAACCATGTGCACAATTTATCATTCTTCATCGACAAAAAGACAGAGACACCATCCATTAGAGTCATAGAGTAATACAGCACGGAAACAGACCATTTGGCCCAACTTGCCCATGCTTGCAATAGGCCCATATCCCTCTAGACCACTCCTGTCTATGTACCTGTCCAAGTGTCTATTAAATGCTGTTATGGTGCCTGCCTCAAACTACTTCCTCTGGCAGCTCGTTCCATATGCTTGTGTGGGGAAAGTTGCCTCTCGGGTTTGTTTTAAATCTTTCCCCTCTCACCTTAAACCTAAAAGAAGGTTTTGGTGTTTACATGCACATCTCCATCACCATCGTTCTGCAGTCGGTTCCCAGTATTCTGGGTAGCAATGGAGACTCGGGGTAAACGGGCTTGTTGTACCGTTCATCCTGCAGCAGAGTAAATTAACACGGCCCTGATGATAAAATGGAGAACAGCAGAGAGGCATGGTTGGTGAAGGTCAGATTGGAGGGATGGGATGCAGACAAACGTAAGGCACGAATGTTTTGCCTCTGTGCCATCTATAATAGGCTGGTGAAGCCAGGAGCTAAACTCCCTGGTTCGCTCTCTTGTAGGTGAACAGTTGGACGGTGTCTTGCGAGACGTGCTGAAGAAGATGGACAATGAGCTCCAGAGGAACGCCGGTGACTGCTCTCAGCCGAGCAGCCGGACACGGATTTTCACCTTGTTGCTCTGGGTAAGGGGATTGTACACAACATCAATTGTGATAGATATTTCTCTCGACTACAAGTCTTTCACAAGCTTTGTAATACATCAAAATGCCTTGCAACCAAATGGGGCAGCACAGCAGCGCCACAGGTAGATCTGCTACCTCACAGCACCAGAGACGCAGGTTCGATCCTGATCTTGGGTGCTTTAGTTGTTTGAGGAAAAAGGCCCTTCGGCCCACTTAGTCCGTACTGCCCAATGATCACCCACATGCACTAGCACCATCCCACACACCAGGGACAATTTTTTCCGTAATTAATAGGCAATTAATCTGTCTTTGGTGGGAGGAAACCAGAGCGTCCGGAGAAAACCCATGCAGTCACAGGGAAAACACACAAACTTTGTACAGACAACACCCGAGGTCAGGATCGATCCCAGGTCTCTGGCGCTGTAAGGCAGCAACTCTCACTGTGCCACCCTGTTTGGTTGCAAAGCATTTTGGTGCATTTCAATGGTTGTGAAAGACTTTTACTGTGCTGTCTGTGCGGAGTTTGCATGTTCTCCCTGTGACCGCGAGGGTTTTCTCCGGGTGCTCCGGTTTCCTCCCACATTCCAAAGACGTGTGGGTTGTAGGTTGATTGGCCTTGGTAAATTGCCCCCTAGTGTGCAGGGAGCAGATGAGAGAGTGTGACAACGTGGAACTAGAGTGAACGGGTGATCGATGGTCAGCGTGGACTCAGTGGGCCGAAGGGCCTGTTTCTGTGCTGTCATTCAATCAAGCTTCCGTGAGGTACAATACGGCTTCCACCATGTAATCTATGTTCTGGTTTTATTTCCTCAGCTAACTAAATCCCTTGTCTTACGATATCATCCTGTGGCTGCCGCACTGACTGATAAGGTAAGTTAGAGTTTCTCCAAGTTGCTTTAGACTAACGCAAGGCCTATCATGCTGACTTGGAACATAGAACAGTGCAGCACTGGAACAGGCTGTTGGGCTCACCATGTCTGTGCTGAACACTATGCCAAGACCAACTCTTCTCCGCTATTTGATCATGGCTGATCTCCTTTTCCCTCTCAACCCCATTCTCCTGCCTTCTCCCCGTAACCTTTGACACCCGAACCTATCAAGAACTTGTCAATCCCCACTTTAAAAAATACCCAGTGACTTGTGTCCACCGCTGTCTGTAGCAATGAATTCCACAGGTTTGCCACCCTTTGGCTAAATAATCTATTTATCGATGCCCCAGTTAAAAGCACATACCTCCAAATTCAGGGACAGTTTCTTCTCGGCTATCATCAGGCAACTTTACAATCCTCTCACCAACTAGAGAGCAGTTTTGACCTACCATCTACCTCAGACTATCTTTAATCGTACTCTACTGGACCTTATCTTGCACTAAACGTTATTCCATTTATCTTGTATCTACACCATGGACGGCTCGATTGTAATCATGGACTAAAAATGCTGGAGTAACTCATCGGCTCAGGCAGCATCTCTGGAGAGAAAGGACGGGTGACGTTTTGGGTCGGAACCCTTCTTCAGGTCAGAAGAAGGGTTCCAACCCGAAAGGCCACCTTTTCCCTGAGATGCTGCCCGACCCGCTGAGTTATTCCAGCACGTTGTGTCTATCTTCAGTATAAATCAGCATCTGCAGTTCCTTCCTACAAATCGATTGTAACGGTGTATAGTCTTTCTGCTGACTGGATAGCAAGCAACAAAAAGTTTTTCACTATACATCGGTACACATGACAATAAATAATAAACTAAACTAGACTCTCATAACGGTACCTGCTTGTATCACAATTTGACATCGGCAAACCGACCTGATTGTTGTTTCTCCACCGCCCGGCCCTGGGTGTAGTTGATGGCGCTGCTCACCGACCCCGAGCTGGGAGCAGAGGCTGCAGACGGGTTCTCCCTGCTGGTCAGCGACTCGACGGATGTGCTGAACAAGGCCACTCACGCCGACGTGCGCATCATGTACCGACAGCGCTTCTTCACCGAGAACGTCTCCAAATTAGTTCAGGGTTTCCACGCGGCCGGTAAAGGTGAGTAGTGCGCTTCCAGTCGCAGTTTGGCTTTGTTTAAAGACGCAACACGGAAACGGGCCCCGAGTCCACGCAAAACCATCGATCACCCGTTCACACTAGATCTACACACTCACCTGGGCCATTGGGAATAACTTTCAGCTTTAGAGATACAGCACGGAAACAGGCCCTTCGGCCCACTGAGTCTGTGCTGACCATCGATCACCTGTACATTTTTTTACTTTTGTAACTTTGTCAGCGTCAAACATGTGACCACTCTCGTGTACTGCCTAGGCCAGGTCAGTTGTATCATTTTACCCGGTTGTATGCAAAACCAAGCAAAACCAACCACTGACCTGGGCCATTGAGGATGAGTTTAAGTGATACAACATGGAAACAGAGCCCTTCGGCCCACTGGGTTCACAGCCGACCATCGATCAGCTGTTTCACACTAGTTTTACGTCATTCCACTTCCTCATCCAATCCCTACACACTAGGGGCAATTTACAGAGACCCATTAACCTACAGACCCGCACATCTTTGGGATATGGGAGGAAACCAAAGCACCCAGAGGAAACCCACTCGATCACAGGGAAAACGTTCAAGCTCTACACTGACAGCACCCGAGGTCGGGATCAACCCCGTGTCTCTGGCACGGGGAGGTAGTGACTACCCGCTGCACCAGTCAGCGGGTGTTTGGAAACGCAAGGGATGGAACAGTATGTTAACAGGCACTTGGGTACCCGTCACTGAAAGGCTATCAGTGCAAATCAGGTGGCCAAAAATGCTGGAGAAACTCAGCGGGTGAGGCAGCATCTATAGGAGTGAAGGAATAGGTGACGTTTCGGGTTGAGACCCGCTGACTGGATAGCACGCAACAAAATGTTTTTCACTGTACCTCTGTACACATGACAATAAACAATAAACTAAACTAATCTCTCATAATTGTACCTGCTTGTATCACAACTTGACATCTGTGAACCAACCTGATTGTTGTTTCTCCACCGCCCAGCCCTGGGTGTAGTTGATGGCGCTGCTCACCGACTTAAAGAAGGGTCTCGACCCGAAACGTCACCTATTCCTTCGTCCATAGATGCTGCCTCACTTGCTGAGTTTCTCCAGCATTTATGTCTACGTTCGATTTTTCCAGCATCTGCAGTTCTTTCTTAAACAGTACAAATCAGGTTGTCCACTGTCCTGGTGTCAAGTAGCATTTTTTCCCAGGTGGGAGTGTCTCTAACTGTATCCTGGGTGTCAAAGCAGTGCAATGACCAGCTCTGTGAACGTATGTACGCAGTGCTCAAGGGAATCTGAATTTAATCTGAATACAAGGTTTTAGTTTCTGAAACCGGAACTTGTTTCTATTCATATAATGAGAGGATGTTGCTATTGTTGTAAACCACCATTGTATTTGGAGGGAAGTTAGTGCTGACTGGCACTGCATGAAACAAGCAAAACACCAAATACTGAACGAATGCAACGGGTCAGGTGGTATCTGCAAAGAGAATGGACAGAAGCTTCTGGTTGGAACCCTTCTTCAGACTAACTACAATCAGTCTGAAGAAGGCTCCCGACTTTAAGTTTCTGCCCATTTCCCTCCATAGATGCTGCATGACTAACTGAGTTCCTCCAGCACTGTGTTTAGCTCAAAATTCCAGCATCTGCAGCTCGGAAACCAATGCCCTGTCTGTGACTAGTGGTCCCCAATAACCATCTCTGAACATGAGGGCCCTGCTTAGCTCTTGGCACTGGTAAGCTCCAGAGTTGATACGGACAATCTAATGTTCACGACTGCCTTTGGTTTGTTGCAGATAACAAGTCGAACTACCTGAAGGCGCTCTCCCATGTGTTGAACAGCTTGCCGAAGCAAGTTCTGCTGACACAGCTTCCATCGGTCAGTACCACGTGGTCTATCCAAGGACATGGAGGCCATTGGGCCATCTCCTGTGTGTCTGAGCTTATCATCCTTAACTTGAACCTTTTTCTTTTTTCCTCTGATCTTCCACCTTCAGCCCGTAGCGTAGCACAGCCCATCAGGCAAACCAATCCCCTTTTCACAAACTCCATCTAAACTTCATGCTGTCTTTACAAGGCGACCAGCATAATCAAAGACCAGTCTCACCCCGGTCACTCCCTCTTCTCCCCTCTCCCATCAGACAAGAGACACAGAAGTTTGAAAACGCACAGCTCCAGATTCATGGACAGTTTCCTCAGATCGCGACCCCAAAGGCCATCTGTTCCTTTTCTCCAGAGATGCTGCCTGACCTGCTGTGTTACTCCAGCATTTTTTTTTTTGTCTACGTACAGTTGGTTTCCCAGCTGTTATCAGGCAACTGAACTGTCCTCCCGCAGGTAGAGTGCAGTCCTGAGCTATCATTGATCAGACTTTATCTTGCACTAAACGGTAATCCCTTCATCTTTAATCTGTACACTGTGAATAGCGTGATTGTAATCATGTATAGTCTTTCCGCCAACTGGATTACACGCAACAAGAGCTTTTTACTGTACCTCAGTACAGGTGACAATAAACTAAACTTATGTGAGCAAATTGGATGAATGTAAAAGGTGTGAGAGTGGGTGCCTCCATGCGCCTGTGTGCTAGTCCTTACCCGACTGCCACTGGCCAAGGCTTGGTGGTCCTGTAACATTGGAGGCCACCTCGGTTGGGTGAGCGTGCGATGCTTCTTGCGCTGGAGCCTCCGTTTGACGCGTGCTTACCTTTAACCGTTGCTCCTTTATCCTCAGCTGCTGACGTTGTTGCTGGAGGCCTTGTCCTGCCCAGACCAGGTGGTCCAGTTGTCCACTCTTGGATGCCTACATCCTCTGCTGCTGGAAGCCCCACACATTATGGGTTTGCACATAGAGACGCTGGTGAGCAAGATGCTCCATCTGACCACGAGCCCTGCCATGGTACGTGCAGAGAACCGCACCACTCCCACCTTGATCCAATGCTGCTCTTCTTTCCTGCACGCTTTCCAAGCTTGTTG
The DNA here is from genome assembly GCF_028641065.1 of Leucoraja erinaceus. Taxonomy (NCBI): domain Eukaryota; kingdom Metazoa; phylum Chordata; class Chondrichthyes; order Rajiformes; family Rajidae; genus Leucoraja; species Leucoraja erinaceus. Next base: position 32,907,230 of record NC_073391.1, on the reverse strand, counting down.
TTCATCCCACCTTTACGTAGCATTGTTAATCTGGGATCCCTTCTGGGGCCGAGTCCAAAATCGCACATTCACAGTTAATTCTAGGCCATCTGAAGACTGTGTTGTGATTTGACCCATCTGAATTATTTTGCTATATAATTATATTGTCTTGAAACCAAGAATTGTAATGCTTGTTTACAAAAAGGACACAAAGTGCTGGAGTAACTCAGCGGGTCAAGCAGCATCTCAGGACAATATGGATAGGTGACCTTTCGAGTTGCGATTCTTGTATCTATCCATGCTTTCCAGAGATGCTGCCTGACCCGCTAAGTTACTCCATCACTTTGTATCTTAAAAAAAAAAATATTGGGTAGAATATTGTAAAGCTGTGCACAGATAGGGAGGGGCATTGCTGGTCTGGATAAAATTGCAATGACTTTGTTTCTGGACTGAAGTTGGACCAAGTGATCGGGAAGTGGATTAAAGTACGTGTATTTTCAACTGTCTGTGCTGGGTAGACCTTTTGACCCTTCCAAATCTTGCTCTCTGAATCTAGCATAAATCTTTTCAGCCCGTTGTACTGTGCTGCAGTCATACAGCACGGAAACAGGAGACCCTTCAGCCCAAATCATCCATACCGACCAAAGTACCTAACTCAGCTTGTGCCTTACTGAGTGTCATAGGAAACGGGCTCAAATAGCCCAACATGTCCCACCTGCCTGCGTTTGGCTCATATCCATCTAAACCTGTCCTATCCATGCACCTGTCTAGATTTTTCTTAAACATTGCAATCGTACCTGCCTCAAATACCTCCTCCGGCAGCTCGTTCCATACACCCACCATTCTTTGTGTAAAAAAAAAAAAAAAAGTTAACCCTCGGGTTATTATTAAACCTTTCCCCCTCTCAAAACAGGTTCTCAGGTTCACAATTCCCCTACTCTGGGTAACAGGCTAATTCACCTTACCTATTCCTTTCATGATTTTGTACACTTCTATACGATCATCTCTCAACCTCCTGTGCTCCAAGGAATTGAGTTCTTTGACAGAGCTCTTCTGTTAATCCTGCCACCTTGGAGCTTTGCAGCTACTTCCCAATTTCCTTTTTGCAAGTTCCCATTGAATCAAATTCCTCTGCCCTTTCAGGAAGTGGGTTCCAGACCATAGCAACATCATGTCAACCCATCTCCCCATATCCAGTTTATTCTTGGCAGCTATCTGGCATCAGCAAAAATGATTTTATATTTGAACAGTCAGCCAAGCTTTATTTTTTACCCTTTTTGTTCGCTTGCGCTTAATTTTTGTAAGCATCAGAGAAGAGATGGTTTAATGGAGTACCTCAGTTGGTCGGAACCCTTCTTCAGACTGATTCTGAACCTCGCCCGAAACGTCACTGATTCCTTTTCCCCAGGGATGCTACCTGAGCCGCTCAGTTACTCCAGCATTTTGTGCCTATCTTCGGTATCAACCAGAATCTGCAGTTCCATCCTACACATAGAGATATGTTGATGTTCGGGAAGATCTGATGTTCTAGGTGTGGTATCATTGAAAGGATTGTCTACTCTCTGATGTTGGTCTGTCTCTGTTTTACTTGCAGAAAGTCCGCATTTCCTCTTTGCAGTGTATGCATGCACTGACGAAACTGCCCTCGCATGTGGTAAGATCTGCATAGTTGTTCCACCTCTCACTTCATTCACTGACCTTGCAATTTTGGGAGCGCAGTGGCGCAGCAGTAGAGTTGCTGCCTTACAGCGCATGGGACCGGGATTTGATCCTGACTATGGAGTTTGTACGCTCTCCCCGTGACCGCATGGGTTTCCTCCAAGTGCTCCAGTTTCCTCCCACATTTCAAAGACGTGCAGGTTTGTAGGTTAATTGGTCTCTAAATTGTCCCTAGTGTCAAGGAGAGAACAAGTGTATGGGTGATTGCGGTCAGCATGGACTCGGTGAGCCGAAGGGCCTGTTTACACTCTGTATCTCTAAAGGTATAGGTGGGCATGTTTCCTATTGCCTTGTTCTGCTGGCAGATCGAGTCGGAGTCATAGAGTAATACAGTGTGGAAACGGGCCCTTCGGCCCAACTCACCCACAACGGTCAACAATGTCCCAGCTACATTAGTGCCACTTGCCTGCGCTTGGTCCATATCCCTCCAAACCTGTCCTATCCATGTACCTGTCCAACTGTTTCTCAAACGGTGGTATTGTCCCAGCCTCAAATTCCTCCTCTGGCAGCTCGTTCCATACACCCACCACTCTGTGTGAAAAAGTTACCCCTTGGATTCCTATTAAATCTTTTCCACTTCACTTTGAACCTATATCCTCTGGTCCTCGATTTCCCTGCTCTAGGTAAAAGACTCTGTGCATCTACCCGATCTATTCCTCTCATGATTTTATACACCTCTATAAGATCTCCCCTCATCCTCCTACGCTCCTTGGAATAGAGACCCAGCCTATTCAACCTCTACACCCTCTAGTCCTGGCAACTTCTCAGTAATTTTTTTCTGAACCCTTTCAAGCTTGACAATATCTTTCCTATAACATGGTGCCCAGAACTGAACACAATATTCTAAATGGGGTCTCACCAACGCCTTATACAACTGCAACATGACCTCCCAACTCAATACTCTGACTGATGAAGGCCAAAATGCCAAAAGCCTTTCTGACCACCTTATCGACCTGCGACTCGACCTTCATGGAATCATGCGCTTGTACTCCTAGATATAGGATAGAGCACAGCCTTGCTGCGCTACTGTGTTGAAGGCAGCCTTGGACTTAACCTGCTTTCCTTCTGCAGATTCTTCCCCACAAGGCCCGTGTGATCCAAGCTCTGGCCAAACCCTTGGACGACAAGAAGCGGCTGGTGAGGAGGGAGGCGGTCGTAGCGCGGGGAGAGTGGTACGTGTGGAACGGAGGGAGAATAATCCCTCTGCTTATTGTCCTTGAATGTCCAGTCTTTTTACTGCGGTCACAGGTGGGAGGGCAGGATTGTGTACCAAATAGCTGACAGCAAGTTTCCCCCACTGCTCTGTAATGTCCTAGAGGTATACTGCAGAGAAACTGGCCCTTTGGCCCACCTTGTCCATGTTTTGCATACTGGACTGTGCCATGTTCCTGTGTAGGAAGGAACTGCCGATGCTGGTTTATACTAAAGATAGACACAAAATGCTGGAGTAGACTCTACCCTTCCTGAAGTCATCTGTTGCCGGCCCTGATATATTCTGGTCTTTTCTCGCCTACAGTCCCCCTCCCCCTCCCCCTCCCCATCTCTATCTCTGTCTGACAAAGGGTTCTGACCCAAAATGTCACCTATCCCATTTGTCTGCGTTTGGCCCATATCCCTCTAAATCCTTCCTTTCCATCTACAGACTACTCGGAGTAAAACATTTGCCCAGAGTTCTCTCTGAAATCTCTCTCCTGCAGCCCGTAAAAGTTCAATGTTCTATTTCCATACATTTGGAAACCGATCACTCTTGTATTGTTTCGCGGAACAGGAAAGAATTATTGGTCAACTTTTTTTCCCCTTTCTCCCAGATCTGCCAAAAATAATAGTTATACAGAGTGGAAAGGGGCCCTTTGGTCCAACTTGCCCATGCTGACCAACATGCCCCATCTACACTAATCCCACCTGCCTGCCCATATCCCTCGAAACCTATCCGATCCATACGCCAGTTTAAATGTTTGTAAAATGTTGTGATTGTACCTGCCTCAACTACCTCCTCTAGCAGCTCGTTCCATACACCCACCATTCTTTGTGTAAGAAAAAAAAAGATGCCTATCAGTTTCCTATTAAATATGTACCTGTCTAAATGTTTGTTTATCATTGCGATTAGTACCTGCCTCAACTACCTGCGGGCTGTGTTTCAGGTTTCTTCTTGGGAGCCCGGGCAGGTGATGTTTGCCCCGACCAACTGATCTGAGAGAGGACAGGGACAATCAGCTGAAACCCAGCCTTTCCCCCCATGTTTACAGCCAGAAACCTGTTCGACGCAACGTTCAAAACCAGAGGGAAATTGAACCATCTCTCACAGTGACTGACGCTTAACCGATTGTTTAATAAACTTATTACAAAGCACATTTTTCATCGAGCCCTGTGGGCTATCGATGGCCAGTGTTAGGAGTGTGAATGCCCCAACCCCCTGTAGGATGTAAAGAAGCAACCTCGTGATCTCTGAGCAACTCACTTTGATTGTTTCAGTCATCGACCAAGAACCGGAGAGGAAAAAAGCCAGCACACTTCCGGGCAGCCTCATCAAGCACTTGGGCCATTGCCTAATCAGAGCCGATAGATAAATCGACCTCGGAGCTGTATCGGGAAGGACCATGCCCAATATCAGCAATTCCAGGAGGGTTGGAATAACGTCTTTGGAACAATGGATACCTGGGTGACAGTTACAGGCAGCATGCTAATCATTGTTTTTATATTTAGATCAGTGGGCAGCACAGTGGCGCAGCTGGTCGAGCCGCTGCCTCGCGGTGCCCGTGACGTGGGTTCAATCCTGACCTCAGGTGCTGTCTGTGTGTGGAGTTTGAACGTTCTCCCCATGACTGCGTGGGTTTCCTTCTGGTGCTCCGGTTTCCTCCCACGTCTCAAAGATGTGCGGTTTGCTGGTTATTTAGCCCTCTGTAAATCGCCCCTAGTGTGCAGGGAGTGGATGAGAAAGTGGAACCAGTGTGAATGGGTGATCGATGGTCGTTGTAGACTCGGTGAGCCGAAGGGCCTATTTCCATGCTGTATCTCCGATAGAAAAAGAGAAATCCTAGCAGTGAGACTGAAATCGAGTGAAAGTGAGAGACTTTGAAATCCGGGTGCTGAACTTGCTTGGTTTAACTTGCTGGTCGCCTCCAGCAATGTTGATCATGAAGACTTGGATGGGTGCACGGTTAGGAGTGACCGTGGTGTTCCAGCGTGTAATACAGGGGGTTGCTGCTTGGTTGAAGCTGCTTTGTGTTGGCCGCTACTCTTTACGACAGCGATGTTTATTACTGTGAGTGAGCAAGGTGTGAAGTGCGAACAAGCAGAGTTTGTGCTGGACAGAAGGTTTGTCAGTCAGGCTGCATATACAGATGACAACACCTCTAACCAGAGTGGAAGGGTCCTGGCACAAAGCATTGCCTCTCCCATTCCCTCCACAGATGCTGCCTGACCTGATGAGTTCCTCCAGCACTTTGTGGATGTTACAGAATTACTGCCAGCACTGTACAGATACTAGGCAGTATCTAGATTAGTTAAAGGGTGCCCTTCAGACCATTTGTAACTGTGTTCCAGAGGCTGTTGGCTTGTATTTTCCAGTGGTCTGCTGGCTTGCAGCAGGGAAGGTCGTGTCCAAGGAAGGATTCCTTGGTCTGCTCCTCGTCCCAGCCAATTCTTGCAGGGAGGGACCCTTGCTCAACGCTTGCTTCCATGTTTGACTGGTATAGTTACAGCCTGCTCTGTGCAGTGAGCTTCTTCTCCAGAGAAGAAAAGAGGTGGTGTGACTAACTGGGTTCCAGCTATCTAGTTCACAGAATGGATGTGATTTGTAGTTGGCTACACAGCTGATGTGAATTTAACTTTCAACTGGAGGAATAATGAACATATGAAAATTAAAGATGGGTTTCCCCGAAAGGATATACTTTAATAAAGACTGCCAGTGTTAAACGATGCTTGTCAGTGGGTTGTGTTGGCTGTTGTTGGGATGTGGAACATGGGGGCTGCTACTGCTAATGTCAATTTAAAAAGCTGCTCAGTGTCTGCATTGTCTTTCATGAACGTGCTGTTCCAGCCACGACAATCAACGAAGCACATTAAATGTATGAAATGGTTATTTTACATACGGCTGATTCCCACAAGCCACAATGGGTCATCATATCATACAGCGTGGAAACAGGCCATTTGGCCCACATCAACCAACATGTCCCTCCTGCCTGCGTTTGGCCACTAGAGGGAAATTGGGCAGCACAGTGATGCAGCGGTTAAGCCCCTGTCCCACTTGGGGAAACCTGAACGGAAACCGCTGGAGACTTTGCGCCCCATCCGAAGGTTTCCGTGCGGTTCCCGGAGGTTGCAAAACCTCCGGGAACCGCACGGAAACCTTGGGTGGGGCGCAAAGTCTCCAGAGGTTTCCATTCAGGTTTCCTAAGTGGGACAGGGACATTATTACAGTGCCAGAGCCTGGGTTCGATCCTGACTATGGGTGCTGCCTGTACCGAGTTTGTAAGTTGTTCCTGTGACCGTGTGGATTTTCTCTGGGTGCTCCCACATTCTAAAGACGTACAGGTTTGTAGGTTAATTTCGCTTTCGTAAGTTGTAAAATTATCCCTGGTGTGTAGGTGTTAGTGTACGGGGTGATCACTGGTCAGTGCAGATTCAGTGGGCTGAAGGACCTGTATCTCATAAGGTTTCCTTCGGGTGCATCTCAAAAGGCTAGTCACTGGTGCAGTCTGTAGCTCCGAGTAAGCTTAATTTTTTTTCTGCAATCTTGGGTAAGGGGGCATAACTCACTGAACATCTGCCCAGCTGCAGACCCTACCATTGGGGGTAGTGAGGGTTGGTGTCAGATTTAATTCCATCCTCATAGGTTTGTGAAACATGTAGTGTAGGTCTAATCAACATTTCTGCCTGAAATGTTCTTAAATGATTAAACTAATGAACAGGATGTGCAAAATGAGTAGGAGGTTGGTAGATTGTAAAAGCCAGCTTAAAGTAGGGGCAGACTTCCTTCTATGTGCAGAGAATGCCCCATTCTTAACAATATTTAAAAGCAGATTTTAAGTTTTCCTTTAACTTTCCACATTGAGATGAGGGCGAGTTGTAACAAATTTCCAGCTTGGCCAACTAAAGAAAGATATCGCTGTTGTGAAAATTGTCAACAATTAAGATTTATTTGTAGGAGATGCTGGTTGCCATTACACTGAAATTCACCAAAGTTTAAACGGTACAAATCTTGCAGTTATTGGAAGTACATTAGATGACTGATGAAACAAGGATGGTATTGTGGTAGCATTTGAACAGATGCTGAAAGAGAGAACACGAGTGAAGTTTAAAAAATGTGGTGCTCGACTATACACGTATAGAAATCCTAGATTCTTCAGTAGCTCTGACTCAAAACAAGTCTTGACTTATTCCGAGACATCGTGAGAGCAGCATATGAATCTGAAGGTATTTAACCCAGGCTGTTTTACATGGATTTCTATCTTGAGAGAAATAGCATTTCACAAAATTAACCCAGCTGGGCAAATAACAAAACATTACTTTCACTAAAAGCACTTGCCCTATCCCAAGCTCAAGAGAAGAAACATTTTACCAATGTAGTTGGACATAAGTCTACCACTAATGTTTGTGAGGGCCAGCTTCAAGTGACAAGTACCTGAGTGTGACTGCTGGGATTATAGGTGCAGGTGCAGCTGCAACCCAGCTTGTGGACTCTGGCTCAGAAGAGTGAGGGAGCTGGTGATTTGTGGGCTGAGCTGACTGGTTCCTGTTCTGGTAGCACCAAGTAGCTTGCATTGGCAACGACAGCCAACTGTTTCTGCCCTAATAAGGAGCTCCTGACGCTGTTGCTCCTTGACTTCACCATCCCTGTGCAAGTGGGACACCCATTTCCTTCAGTGAGAGGAGTAACTCGGAGGACACACTCCAAACATCTCCAATGCACTTTAGAGCTGCCAGAGTAACTAAAGTGTGATTTGTAGTAAACTTGACAAAACAAATGACCCACAAAACAAATGACAATGTTTACAACAATAATCATTAAATTATATAACTGCAATAGCCAAACACCAATAATAAAGGAAATGATCACTGAATCCTTCACCTCCTTTCCACTGTGAGGCAGGGAGATGCTTGTAGCAAGGTGATTGATGCGTGTGACTTTCACACACTTACGCACCACACAAACAGGCTACATACATACGCACCTGGGGACGCACGTGCACACACACTCACCAAAGCTGTGTTAAGGTCATGGATCGCATCTAGTCACTCACACGCTTTTAAACTGCAGAAGTGGGAAGCAAATTATTCGCAACCCTCTTGGATACAAACAAGGTCTTCATTCAGAAAATAAAAGACTCAAAAGTGCTGAAAGAAATCAGTAGATCAAGCAGCACCTCAGGAGGACATAATCTGCCGATGTTTCGGGTTGGGTCAAGAAATATCACCTATCGATGTTTTCCAGAGATGTTGCCTGACTAGAGATACAGCGCTGGAACAGGCCCTTTGGCCCACTGAGTCTGCACTGACCAGCGATCCCCCCGTACACTAGCACAATCCTACACACTAGGGACAATTTACAATTTCACCAAAGCCAATTAACCTACAAACCTGCATGTCTTTGGGATGTGGGAGGAAACCGGAGCACCCGAGCATTCGGGGAAAACCCACACGGTCACAGGGAGAACGTGACCAAACTTCACACAGATAGGATTGGAACCGGGTCTCTGGCACTGTGTCACTGTGCTGAAACGTTTCAGCACTTTGCGTCTTTTTTTCTTGTAAAGCAGCACCTGCCTCTCCAGTCGCAGGAACTCTATTCAGCAAAGTGAAATAGATTTCTCTCTAGCCCCCTCCGCCCCAACTGTATGAATGGTGAGAGGGGTTTTGGTTCCTACTTCACCTCAGCCTCCTGCAACCTTGCTTGTGCGTTCCTAGCAAGTTAAATCCCAGTGATTACGAGGAACTCCTCCCAGCACAACCTCACCTTCTCACTTCCATTTGACAGCGCCTTGAGGAAAGGAAGTCATTTTTTACACCTGTGGGAGGTTATAGCTATTTGTGACGTTGGCTCTCGATTAGTCTGAACATAAACGTTGGCGGGTATAAAAGCAAGCAAAACTCGCTGCTGACTCCCGTCCTGTGAAGCACAGCTTCATGGTGTGAGTAATGTTCAGCTACTGTGGCCTTTTATGCTTTGCTGAGCGTATAACTATTCCCTTTGAACGCGAGGAGCAGTGAGCAGTCACTGGATCGGTTTCTGTTCCAGGGTTCCTTTTCCCCCCTTCGCTGGAGAGCGGGTTAAGTCCTCAGTCCCTGCATTTCACAGGTCCTCTTCCTACTGAACAAAGATATCTGCTCCATTGCTTCTGCGTCCACCTCTCCCCCCCCGCCCCCCCCCTCATCAAATCGCCAAGATTGTCTTGTCCACAGTGAAGGGTGCCGGGAGTGTCCACACCATTCCATCTCCGTAAGGAAGGTGTGAGGAAGGGAGCAGCAAACGAGTGACCCAGTGGCTGCAACACAGGAGGATGTGCATTAATACAACAGTCATTACCGCACTCACCTCCCCAGTCATTCCTCCTCCTCCCCGCTCCCATCCGGCAGGAGGTACAGAAGCTTAGAAGTGCACACCACCCGACTCAGGAACATATTCTTCCCCTCTGTTACCAGGCTTCGGAACGGTCCTTCCATTTGCTAGGATATTGTCCGATTCACCTCTACCCCATTGTGGACATTGGACTTTGTCTCTGGAACTGGTGCACTACAATGCTGAGAACTATATTCTGCACTCCATCTTCCCCTTTGCTCTACCTGTTGAACTTGAGTTTGACTTGATTGTATCTATGTATAGCATCATCTGATCGGTTGGATAGCACGCAACTAGAGAGCGGTCCCAAGCTAATATCTACCTCATTGGAAACCCTCGGACTATCTTTAATCGGACTTTAAGAATAGGGAGTAAGCCATTCAGAACGGAGATGAGGAACTTTTTCTCACAGAGAGTGGTGAGTGTGGAATTCTCTGCCTCAGAGGGCGGTGGAGGCAGGTTCTCTGGATGCTTTCAAGAGAGAGCTATATAGGTCTCTAAAAAATAGCAGAGTCAGGGGGATATGGGAAGAAGGCAGGAACGGGGTACTGATTGGGGATGATCAGCCATGATCATATTGAATGGCGGTGCTGGCTCGAAGGGCCGAATGGCCTACTCCTGCACCTATTGTCTATTATTTACTGGCTTTTATCTTGCACTAAACATTATTTGCTATATCATGTGGATGGCTCAATTATAATCATGTATTTTTCCACAGATTCTTTCCACTGACCGGTTAGCACATGACATGACAAAGTTATTTCACTTATTTGCACACAACAAAAGCTTTTCACTGTACCTCGGTAAACGTGACGATAATAAACCTAAACCTGTCCCCACAACCGTGGTGTGTACGCAAGGAAGAATCATAGCAGATCTTCAACAGCCCATCTCCACCCCCTCTCAAGACACACTCTCCCCCACTTTAACGAATTTTACCTCCGTTTTTCTATTCCCAGAAATATTTTCAAGTTGTTCAGTTTTCCCGCGTGAAATGGATTTCGGAAAACCTGTTCGGAGAGAAGGACAATGTAAAAATGCTGGGAATAGCGGGTGAGAGACAACTAGAGTTCAGCTGGAGGAGCAGCACCTCTTATTCCACTTGGGTAGCTTACAACTCATGGTCTGAAGATTGAATACTCCAATGTTAAGTGAATACCCTCCCCCCCCACAAAACTCCCGCCCCTGTGGCACTCACCAGAAGGACTCGGGAGAGCCAGTGAACACCGTGGGCTCCCTCTTCAAGGACTCGTCCTCGGAAGGGGGGCAGGCAGTCGGCCTGGGTGACCAACAGCCCACTGCCTGGACCTGTGAACAGCCAACTTGGCCAGGCCTTTGAGTGGACCACCAAGGAGGTCTCCCACCCGACTCTATCTCCACCAGGTCTCCAAAGGTCAGTGAAAGGCCTGGATAGAGCGGGAGAGTCTAGGACCAGAGGCCAGAGCCCCAGGATAAAAGGACGTACATTTAGAAAGGAGACGAGGAGGAATTTCTTAAGTCAGAGGGGGACGAATTTACTGCCACAGAAGACTGGAGGCCAACTCACTGGGTATTTTTAAAGCAGAGATTAACAGATTCTTGATTAGTAAGGGAGTCTACTCCGCCATTCAGTCATGACTGATCTATTTTCCCTTCACAATCCCAGTCTCCTGCCTTCATCCCACAACCCCCGATACCCTTACTAATCAAGATTATGTCAATCTACACCTTAAAATATTCATTGACTTGGCCTCCACAGCTGTCTGTGGCAATGAATTCCACAGGCTCACCATCCTCTGTCTAAAGAAATTCCTCATCATCTCCTTTCTAAAGGTACATCCCTTTTATTCTGAGGCTGTGGCCTCTGGCCCTAGACTCTCCCACTAGAGGAAACATCCTTTCCACATCCAGGCCTTTCACTGTTCGGTAACTATCAGTGAGATCTCCCCCCTCATCCTTCTAAACTTCAGCGACTATTGTTATTATGTCCCGAAACGGGACGGAACTTACCCGACCCTTCTGCTGCTGTCTCTGCCGTTCCTTCTTGTTGATGTGCCTCTCGATACTGGTTTCCCCACACATGATAAGTACCATGTGCCACAGAGTGAGGCCGCAGAGGGCCAGAGCCACCGAGCTGGCGGGAGAGAGAGAGGGGGATGCATTAACGGCACTGCCAAACAAAGCCCACTCAAGCACCCAGGGTCTCCGGAGCTGCGGACAAGGGTGGGGTGAGGGAGATGTCAACTTAGTTTAATTTATTATTGTCATGTCTGCTATCCAGTCAGCAGAAAGACAATATGGATCATTTTCCTTTCATTTTTTATAATTAATGGATATTTTGAAGGCAGAGATTCTTGATTAGTACGGGTGTCGAGAGAAATCAGGAGAACGGGGTTGAGAGGTAAAGATTGAATGGTGTAGTAGACAATGGGCTGAATGGCCTAATTCTGCTCCTTTTACTTATGAACATGAACTTAAGAACTATACATGATTACAATTAAGCTGTCTAGTGTATATATACAGGATAAAGGGAAGATAGTGCAAGATGGTCCAGTAACGTCAGATAAAGATAATCTGAGGGTCTCCGATGATGTACATGGTTCAGGACTGCTTTCTAGTTGGTGATAGGATGGTTCAGTTGCCTGATAACAGCTGGGAAGAAACTGTCCCTGAATGTGAAGCTGTGCATTTCCACACTTCTGCACCTCTTGCCCGATGGGAGAGGGGAGAAGAGGGAGTGACCGGGACGAGACTGGTCCTTGATTAGACTGGTGGCCTTGTCGAGGCAGCCTGGTGTAGACAGTCAATGGAAGGGAGGTTGGTTTTTTACGGGTCTTGGATGGAGCTCACATGATGGATGGGCACCTGATCACATCCTGCAAACATCCCGCCCTACATCGCAGTCATATAGCACGGAAACAGGCCCTTCAGCCCAACTCGTCCATGCTGACCAAGATGCCACATCTACATTAGCCCCACCTCCCTGCTCGTGGCCCACATCCCTCTAAACCTTTCCTGTCCATGTCCCTGTCCAAATGTCTATTAAAGGCTATTTTGGCTCAACTACCTCCTCTGGCAGCTTGTTCCACATGCTCGCCACCATCTGAGTGAAAAAGGTACCCCTCAGGTTCCTATTAAATCTTTTCCCTCTCACGTTAAACCTATGTCCTCTGGTTCTTGATTCTTTAACTCTGGGTAAAAGATTCTGTGCAATTACCCTATTCCCCTCATGCTATGATACACCTCTATAAGATACATCTCTATAAGCCTCGTGCTCCAACCTCTCCCTATAGCTCAGACCATCGAGTCCCGGCAACATCCTTGTATATCTACTCCGCACTCTTAACAACATGGAACGTTTCACGAATCGGTGTATTATCCTTGAGCAAGGGCCGTGTGGATCTTCTCTGCGTTGTTCCAATTTTAGTATAATTGCTGTGAAGATCTTGGCTCGTTGCAAGTCATGGCTCTTACTCAAAGATAGCTACAACTTTGTGCTGAGATCCCGCATGCGAGGTGGACATCAGGAGGAGAGCGCTGACCTGCAGAGAACCCAGAGGTAAATGATGGCTTTGTGGAAAGCCTTTTCTCGGAACGAGATGGTGGGAGCTACGGTGGCCATCTATGTGTGAGAGAAAGAAAGAGAGTCAGTCGCACAGCACGGAAACAGGCCCTCCAACCAAACTTGCCCACTGCGTACAAGATGGCCCCCATCCGCACCATCTGCACTTCATGCTGCCTCGGCTTGGACAGCAGCAGAATCAAGGATCATCTCACCCCAGTCACTCCTCTTCTCCCCTCTCCCATCAGGCAAGAGGTAGAGTAGGGAAAACGCTCTACTCCTGTGCCACTCCTGAAGGGTGACCTCATTGAGGTGTACAAGAACACGAGGGGCATGGAGAAAATGAACGCTTACAGTCACTTTTCGCAGGGTAGAGGATTCTAAAACTGGAGGCCATAAGCTTACGGCGAGAGGGGAGAGATTTCAGAGGGGTTTGGGGCAGCTTTTTAGTCAGAGGGGAGTCCGTACCTGGATGAGCTGCCAGAGGGAGATGTAGGAACAGTTAAAACTCAGCGGGTCAGGCAGCCTCAGGAGGACATGGATAGGGGACGTTTCGGGGTGGGACGGAAGAGTCCAAAGAAGGGTGCCAACTCAAACCGTCATCTATCAGAGATGCTGCCTGACCCACTGAGCTCCTCAAGCATTTTATTGTCCTTTAATGACATTGTTCCTGTACTCGAGGGAGCAGAAGCACACACACAGTACTGTGAATGTGTTCCCCTGTTGTGGGAGGAGGGCCAGCACAGCACAGCACAGCGCAGCCACCCGTCCCCGTGATAAACATCCTTCCTGCAGGGGGCAGCACAGTGGCACAGCGTTGGAGTTGCTGCCTCACAGCGCCAGACACCCGTGTTCGATCCTGACTACGGGTGCTGTGTGTACGGAGTTTGTACGTTCACCTTGTGACCGCATGGATTTTGCCCGGGTGCTCTGGTTTCCTCCACAGACGTACATGTTGGTAGGTTGGCTTCTGTAAATTGTCCCTAGTGTGTAGGATAGTGCTAGTGTACGGGGGGGTGATCGCTGGTGGGTACGGTCTTGGTGGGCCGAAGGGCCTATTTCCGCGCTGTGTCTCTAAAGTCTGAAGAGGATGGCGAGGCAGGGAATGCCTGCATGTACAGCCTACGCCCGGAGCAGTTGCTTACGTTGATGGTGAGGTAGGCGTCCACAAACATCTCCCTGCTGCTCACGCTGCAGTAGATGCAGCCCAGCGTCATAAACAGGCAGAAGGAGAAGAAGTAGCGGTGATTGTAGTGACCAACGCAGTTATTCAGCCAGGCTGTGCCGCAGTCAAGGAGGCAACGCTGAACACAAGGAGTTATCTGAGCCACAGCTCCCTCCCTCACCCCCTAAACCAGCTCCATTATAGAAAATAGGTGCAGGAGGAGGCCATTCGGCCCTTCGAGCCAGTACCATCAGTATGTATCAAATCCGTGCTGTCCCTGCCCTGGGAGTGCGTGACGGGATCAGTGCAGTGCATGGACTGTGTACCCGAGTCTGACCAAAACGCTGGGGAAACTCAGCGGGTGAGGCAGCATCAATGGAGTCTCCAGGTGAAGAGGTTCTCCTCCTCTGCTCCATAGATGCTGCCTCACCCGCTGAGTTTCTCCAGCTTTTTTGTCTACCTTCGATTTTCCAGCATCAGCTGACCCTTCTTAAACAAACTTGTACCTGAGTCTGATCACCTCCACCCACTATTCCACATTAAAAACATGTACAAAAGAGATTGAAACAAGGATACGACAATGATGATCCATCTTCAAGACACATCTGGAAAACAGAACATGCCAAATTAATGGTTATATTGTACAAGTTAAGGCCTGAGTCTAGCTTCACCCACATCCATCACCCCCAGTCATTTATTTTACCCATTTAAGTGCAGTAAACCCTCATTATAAAGGACCGTAGCGGGGGAATGGTGTCCGTTATTGACGGTTGTCCGCTATAAGCGAGTAAGGGATTATCATTGTATAAGTAGTCGAAACAAACAACTGCAGATGCTGGTTAAAGGGCACAAAGTGCTGGAGTAACTCAGCGGGTCAGGCAGCATCTCTGGAAAACATGGATACTTGACGTTTGGGTTCGAGACCCTTCTTCAGACTCTCGGTCCGGGCCTGGGTCTGGAATCCAGGTAAATTGTCGGCCCCGCCTGTTGGTGCCCAGGGGAGAGGTGAGGATCGGCGGAGTCAATGGTCGTGGGTGACCAGAATGCAGGTGAGGGGGCGCGCGCCACGGTGGCGGTGTGAGCCAGAGGTGGCATCTACAGCCCAGCCTGGCGGTGAAGGTCAGCAGGTCCGCCCGCTATAACCGTAATCCGATACAAAGACATCCGCGAAAACAAGGGGTTACTGCAATTTCCCTTTGGAAAGCTGCCATTGAATCTGCTCAGACAGACCTTTCAGACAGCACCCAGTCCCAGACTGAGTTTGTGAGCAGAGTCCCTGGGCACAGCAACAGTTATTTTGTGTTTAGCGATACAACGCGGTAACAGGCCCTTCGGCCCACCAACCAGTGATCACTTGTTCACACTAGTTCTGTTTTCCCATTTTCACATCCACTCCCAACACACTAGAGGCAATTTACAGAGATCTACTAATCTACAAACCGGCACATCTTTGAGACGTGGGAGGAAACCCACACAGTCACAGGGAGAACGTGCAACATCTACACACAGGCAGCAGCTGAGGTCGGGATCGAACCCGGTTCTCTGACGCCGTGAGGCAGCCGCTGTATCAGGCCGGACACAGTGCCGCCCGCAGTCCTTGGGGTAACCGCAGCTAAGAGATACAAGGTGACTTCCCTCCACCCCAGGCACCAAGCCACCGACTCACCCTCCCCACCCGGGAACATTGGGCCTCGTCTTACCGGTTACAGATGCTGCAGTGATGGGCTCGAGGTGGCTTGGGATTAATACACTTCCTGCAGATAGAGACCATCGGAATGTCGCTTTTACCCTGCATGGACAAGGAGAAACCATTTAAAATGTGGAGTTGGTACAAAGTTACTTAGAAGCAGTGACACTCCCTCTACACCAGGGGTTCCCAACTTATCTCTGGCAACTTTAATAGCACATGACAAAGTTATTTCACTTATTTGTGAACAACTAATGATGAACAGATACCGGTATACCAGAACCAAACACAGTCAGTCAATGAGAAAAAATGTACCCCCTGGGTAGGCGAAATCTACCCCAGGTTGAGAACCCTTGGTATACATTGTCCCATCACACACTCCCATAGCAGGGACAGCACGGGTTAGATACAGTGAAGCTCCCTCTACACTGCCCCATCACACATGCACAGGGCAAATCAAAACCCCATCCTCACCTTCAATGACACTGAGCCCAAACCAAGATCCACTCCGTCCCTTATCTATCCCATAGTGGTCCTGAGCCAAATTCCAATGCCCTCCGTCCATTTCCTGATGGTTGTGGTGACAACAGTGTCCCATTTCCCTGCTTCCCCCCATGACTCCTTTGATAAAATTGTTCCCCCGCCCCCATTCCACCTCAATAGACCCTGATGATAAAATTAACCTGTGGCCATTCCCACCCATTCACCCTATGTGACTCTACCCATCGCTCCTCCGAGACCCTGTCGATCCCTCATCCATCCACCACCGAGACCCCCTCTTCCTCCACTCCTCCCCCTACTGGCCCCCCTCTATACACCCCAGCCATCCCCCTTTCTCCCCCCCCCCTCACATCCCCCCACTGAGATGGCCCTCCCACACCCCCATCCCACCCATCCTGTATCAGCCTCCCCCCCCCCCAAGCACAATGCTGAGGCCAGGACCCTTGCGGATGCCCCCCACCTCCCCCTCCCCCGCGTGCCCCTGTGGGGAGAGCCCCTACCTGTGTGGGCTGCCCGGGCAGCGTGCGCACGGCCTTGTAGTAGTGGAAGATGATCTGCACCAGGTTCCAGTGGCCGTAGCAGAGGTGCCAGGCCACCCAGCCGGCCGGGTAGGTGCTGAGGATGACGGGCAGCATGCACACGTACACAATCAGCACGATGGTGGCTGTCAGGACGATCACCAGGACCACAAACACCTGCAGGGGAGGGGTTGGAGGAGGCGGTGAGGGCGGCAGAGCTGGGGGCGAGGGGCTCCCTCGGCAGGAAGTGTATTCATCCCAAACCACCCCCCCCCCCCCCCTCCCCCATCCCTGCAGCATCCCTGTAGCAGGCGAGGCACAATTACCCTGGGTCACCCAACCCATGCCGACCCTTCATGCGAGTTCTATGTTATCCCACAACCTCATCCACTCCATGCACATGAGGGGCAATTCAACCACAAACCTGCCCGTCTTTGAGATGTAGGACATTGGTTTAAGGTGAGGGGGAAAGATTTAAAAGGAAACCGAGAGGTAACTTTTTCCACACAAAGGGTGGTTGGTGTATGGAAGGAGCTGCCGGAGGAGGTAGTTGAGGCAGGTATTATCGCAATGTTGAAGAAACAGTTAGACAGGTGCGTGGATAGGATAGGTTTAGATGGATGGGACTAGCATTGATGGGGCATCGTGGCCGGCATGGACAAGTTGGGCTGAAGGGCCTGGGTCCGTGCAGTATATCACGGTGACGAGGTCTATGGTCGACAGTGCACAAAGCAACGATCCTGTGACGCTGGAGTCTTTGGACTACGATACTCACCACGCCAAACCAGCGGGTTACATGGTCCACCAGCCAGTAAATGGGTTCGAAGAGGGAGTCGAGGAGCACGTCGCTGTTGGTGAAGGAGTTGTAGAGCAGGGAGTTGGCGCACAGCTTGGAGTAAGTCCAGTACGTGGCAGCACGGTGCAGGAGCCGGGATCTCCGCCTGCGCCCCAGCCCGCAGCAACGCAGCATCAGGCGCATGGTGCCGCACACCTGCAGCAGCCGCTTCCTCATCGCACGGCAAGCCAGGACTCACCGCGCATCACCACCCACTCCGCGGGTCGCCGCACGGGCTCGGCTGCCTCACTGAGGAGAGAGAGCAGCAGTCAGTCCGTGGTTAGGTACAAGGAACTGCAGATGCTGGCTGACCAAAAAAGACAAAATGCCGGAGTAACTCAACGGATCAGGCAGCATCTCTGGAGAACATGGATAGGCGATGTTTCGGGTCAATACCCTTCTTCAGACTGATCCCGACCTGAAACGTCACCTGTCCGTGTTCTCCAGAGATGCTGCCTGAGCCGCTGAGTGTGTTTGGCCATGTAGGAGCACTTCAGGCAGTGCAAAGCGAGAGAATAAGCAGAGCGTGGAATTTAGTGGAGACACAACAAACGGTAGATACCGGTTTACCAAAAAAGACACAGCGCTGGAGTAACTCAATGGGTTGGGGAGCGTCTCAGGAGAACATGGATAGGTGATGTTTTGGGTCAGGATCCTTCTTTATACTTATTCTCCAGTATTCATGTTCTCCAGAGATGCTGCCTGAGCTGCTGAGTTACCCCAGCACTTTGTGACTATACACAAGGTCGGTTCAACATCTAATCCAGACATTGAGTGGGACGTCACTTACTGTCAGACGGAAGCCCTGCAGACAGTACCACGAGGAGACTCTGCTGGCAGTGATGGAGTGGCAGGAGCCTGGCATTTCATGGCAGTAACACTGCGCGCCTCTCTCTCTCACTCGAGTACTGGAGAACCAAGCCCGTCAACCTGCTCGTGCGCACAAGTGAAACGTCTGCAATAAGAGTTAACATCATTAATAGAGTCACACAGGCCCTTCGGCCCTACTTGCCCATGCCCCCACCCCCACCCCCCAAGATGCCCCATCTAAGCCAGTGTTATTCCCGGCACAGCTCACACCAAGCTTTTCACTGTACACGGGATAACTAATCCAGGCGGATGGGTGCAGAAATGGATACAAAGTGCTGGAGTAACTCAGCGGTTAAGGCAGCACTCTGGAGAACATGGATTGGTGATGTTTCAGGTCAGGACTCTTCTTCAGACTGGGACAAGAATCAAGAGCATTTTTATTGTCAAATGTCCCGAAACAGAACAATGAAATTCTTACTTCCAGAAGCGCAGCAGGTATGTTAGCAGAACGTAATTAAAAGGAACTGCAGATGCTGGTTAATACCAAAGATAGACACAAAATGCTGGAGTAACTCAGTGGATTATCTCTGGAGAAAATGATGCAGTGAGGCAGCAACTCTACCGCTGCGCCACTCTGATGGACAGTAATACAAATCCTCTGTTTATTTTCATCATGGCCCCCACTGCCACACACTCCTCCCTGCCACTGGCTTCCGAAAACCCGGCCCGGAGCCACCCGCCGCTCCATTGCCTGTCATCCGACACAGGTTAACAGACACAGACCGAGCTGGGTTTCTACGCTAGAGACCGTCAGCTCGTCTCCGACATGGAGAACCGCGCTGGACGTTCTGGAATCAAAGTCTTTCAGGAGGAGGCGGCACAGACACGATCACAAGCCCGAGAACAGAATGACTCACCGCCCTCCGAGCAAAAAACCTCTGGATCCTGGGCGAAGGAAGGAAGGGATCTTATACCCCGAACCCATTACACCTTGAGAAGATCAGTTAAACTTTACTTCTTAATTATTAAGGTCCAAGTAATAAAGACTAATTACTTCTATAATTCATGGTGAAACTCAAGCTACTGCATCCTGGACAGATTTTGATCAGCAATGTATAAATCAAACATGTAGGAAGATTGGGCACTCAAGTCTGCTCCCACTGCTCCACATGTTTAATTCAATTCCAGTGTTACAGTGCTCGAGTTACTGCCTCACAGCGCTAGAGACCCGGGTTTGATCCTGACCTCGGGTGCTGTCTCTAGGTAGTTTTCCCCGGGTGCTCCAGTTTCCTCCCACATCCCAAAGATACGCGGATTTGTAGGTTCATTGGCTTGGTAAGCTTCAGTTTAGTTTATTGTCACATGTACCGAGGTACAGTGAAAAGCTTATGTTATGTGCTGTGCCACGCAATATTGTAAAACTTGTCCCTAGTGTGGATAGTGCTAGCGTACAGGGTGATCGCTGGACTCAGTAGGTCGAAGGGCCTGTTGCCATGCTGTATTTAAAATTTAAATTAAAGGCACAGAATGGTTAGACCAACACTTCCAACAGCAGAGTGCCAGCTGTTGGTGAGGAACCAGCACATGGCCGAGAGTGGGTGGACTGGTGACGCACCAACACCAAAGACCGAAGGGGCCATTTCCTTCAGCGTCCCTTCTTCCCACCGCAGTAATGGAAAACATCCTCCAGCAGGAGAGAGGAAAGCCAAAGGGATTTCAGTTTCACCAACGTGTCATCATTACACAGGATAGAGAGGCAACGTTGGGTAGGCAGTCAAAACCACTTTCCCAGCATGGAAATACTAAACACTAGAGGGCAGATCTAGATGGTGAGAGGAGCAAAGTTTGAAGGTGGTGTGCAGCACAAGTTTCTTTTTACAACAGTAGTGAATGCAAGGAACATGCTGCCAGGGATGGTAGTGGAGGCACTAATAATGGCTTTTAAGAGGCTTTTGGATATACAGGGAATGGAGGAATGGGTCACGTGTAGGCAGATAAGAGTTGGTCTTGGCATCATGTTGGGCACAGACATGATGGGCCGTCGGGCACGTTCCTGTGCTGTACTGTTTTCTGTTCTATTAATCCAGGTTTCCCCAGACTCCCATTAGGATGATCACCGTTTGTCAAGGGGCGAATGTCCCATGTTCCCCTTGCCCGATGGTTGGCCGCTCTTAGACTTGGCTTGCTTCACTGATCATCCATGCTCCTTCATTCATCACTAAACCACTCAATGGGAACCAGTATTACTGTCAATGCGTTTATTACCCATCCCCAATTACCCGAGTGACGGTGAGCCATGGTTTTGAACCATTTCTGCCAAAGGTGATCCCACGGTGTGGGTGGGGAGGGAGCTTCAGGACTGTGTCGGTGAAGGGCCAGCGATATATTTGCTTGTTTGTTTCTTAAACTGAACTTTTTTTCGTTGTTTATTACGGGGTTTAAAGAGTACTATGTTTGCCTATCTTGTCGTGTTGCTGCAAGTAAGAATGTCATTCTTCCATTTGGGGACATAGCACAGTAAAACATTCGTGACTCTTGGCAATTTTAAAAATAGAACTCAAAGCAAATGAAAGCGGAAACAATTAAATCAAATAATTAAAATCATTGTTTCCGTGGAGTATAACAATATCCTGAGGGGCAGGTTTTCCACACTATGTTGGTGGGCGTATGGAACGAGCTGCCGGAGGAGGTTGCTGAGGCAGGTACTATAACAATATTTAAAATACATTTGGTCAGGTACATGGGGAAGAGAGGTTTAGAGGAATATGGGCCAAATGCGGGCAGGTAGGACTAGAGTAGATCCTGGTCGGCATGGTAATAGGGACTAGCTTGGATGGGGCATGTAATAATAATAATAATAATGGGTGGGATTTATATAGCGCCTTTCTAGATACTCAAGGCGTTTACATCGCATTATTCATTCACTCCTCAGTCACACTCGGTGGTGGTGAGCTACTTCTGTAGCCACAGCTGTCCTGGGGCAGACTGACGGAAGCATGGCTGCTAATCTGCGCCTACGGCCCCTCCGACCACCACCAATCACTCATTCACACAGGCAAAGGTGGGTGAAGTGTCTTGCCCAAGGACACAAAGACAGTATACACTCCAAGCGGGAGTGTAGGTCGAGTTAGGGCTGAAGGGCCCATTTTTGTGCTGCATTACCCTAATTTTAAGAATGATTGCTTCCTAAACTGGCCTGGAATCCCCTCCCAGATCCGATGCAGCGGCTTAGCAGTAGAGCTGCTGCTTCACCACAGTGACAGGTCACACTCACTGGGTGAACGTACAAACTCCATACAGACAGCACACTCAGTCAGGATCGAACCCGGGTTTCTGGGGCTGTAAGGCAGCAACTGTACCAGCTGTGCTACTGTGCTGCCAGAACCGTTTAAAATATCCAGCATAAATACGATGGCCTGAACAGCTTCCTCCTGTGCTGTACAAAGCTGCGATTCTCCAAACTCTGTGGCAGAGATTAAAAACTGCTTGATCTTAATACTCATCGCCAGACTGAGCCTAACCATCCCAGGAAGCCTAATCTCCTGACATAGTTAAACAATCGGCATACCTCTGTCACTGAAACAGAAGAGGTAATGAAAGTAGATGGAGAACGGAGCCTCTGCCTTGCAAATAAAGTGCTCGGGTTATGTTACCAGACCTTGATCCCAGAGATATTCAATTCAAGTAATTAAACTGGAATTTAATAAAAAACATACTTGTCCTGATAACTGTAACATGAAACTACTGGATGCTTACAAAACGCCCAATTCGCAAATCAAAGAGAACTAAGCCGGACTTGTACATTCAACCACAACACAAATCCTTCATAGTCAGAGAATAGAAATAGGCCCTTTGGCCCACCATATTACAGGCTGGCCAAGTTGGTATAGCTCCATTTGCCAATAGTCCTCTAAAGTCTCCCTATTCATCTATTAAAGTCAGAATCTGAGTAGCTCCGATTCTCAATTCATGGTTGGTGACGTTTAGGTTTAGGAGCCTTCTTCACGTTGCCCTTCCCGATGAAGGAAGGGTCCACGTTGTCCACTGATGCTGCTGCCTGACCCGCTGAGTTACTCCAGCACTCACTGTGCGTGTGTTTATAGCCTGAAACACGCTTGGTCTGGAGGGGGGAGTGGGCGAGGGGGAGGGTAGGGAGCATGGGTAAGAGGAGGAGGCGAGGGGGGGGAGAAGGAGGGATGGAGAGAGGGGAAGGATGGAGGGAGAGAGGGGTAAGGATGGAGGGAGAAGAGTTCACGCTTCCCGGGTCCCCACACTCACCGGCCAGGGCCCTCCACTCTCCCGCCGCCTCACCTCACTGCAGCTGAGGCAACAAAGACAAGGCGCCGTCCTCCCGCCGCGGGGCGCTCTGGGAGCTGTAGTTCTCACCGCTGTCGACCCCCATCGTCGTCACCAGCGGCGGGACTACAATTCCCATCATGCCTCCCTACCCAGCCGCACTCCAAGGCCGGACGAATCGCTGCGTGATGCAATCGATTGCCCCAAGTACCTGTCGGGCAAGTGCGTTCAGGTGGCTCCAGCAGACACCCAATTACCACCTCCCCAATGCATCAACTCAGCCATCCCTGCTTCCAACTCCTTTGATTAATGTTATGACTTCAACAGCACGACTGAGCCCAACAATCTCTTGTGGACAGATTGCAGGAAGCATTTTCAAACAAACCTGACACGCAACATGCTTCCTGCAATCGGCCCACAGGAGACTGCAAGGCTCAGTAGTGGAGTTGAAGTCATAAAAGTAATCAAATGAGTTGGAAGCAAAGAAGACAGAGTTTATATAGAGACAAGGAACTGCAGTTTCTTGACTCCACATGAGTTGTTCCAGTCACAAAGTGCTGGAACAACTCAGCGGGTCAGGCAGCATCTCTGGAAAAACAGGATGTTCTGGACCCTGGACCTTCT
Organism: Leucoraja erinaceus; assembly: GCF_028641065.1. Taxonomy (NCBI): domain Eukaryota; kingdom Metazoa; phylum Chordata; class Chondrichthyes; order Rajiformes; family Rajidae; genus Leucoraja; species Leucoraja erinaceus. The sequence goes on along the minus strand of NC_073391.1, from coordinate 32,883,997 downwards.
TCAGACCAAAGAAGGGATCCGACCATAATTTTCCACCAGACATGCGACCTGATCCGTTAAATTATTCCAGCACTTCAGATTCAGATTCATTCTTTATTGTCATTGTGCAGCGTATAGTACAGAGACAACGAAATGCAGTTAGAAACCCAGAAGAGCGAACATAGAATAATGGAACAGTAATATATATATATGTATACATTAGCAATAGTGCAATTTTTCTGGGGGAAGGATTGTTGGGGGGGGGGGGGGGGGGTGACTGGCAATCACCAAGGTGCAGAGTTAAGTTTTGTAACAGCCGTAGGGAAGCTGTTCCTGAACCTGCTGGTCCGGCAACGGAGAGACCTGTAGCGATTCCCAGATGGGAGGAGGGTAAACAGTCTGTGGCAGGGGTGAGAGCAGTCCTTGACGATGCTGTGCCCCCTTCGCAGACATCATTTGCCCTGGACAGACTCAATGGAGGGGAGTGAGGAATCGGTGATGCATTGGGATGTTTTCACCACCCTCTGCAGTGCTTTCTGGTCGGAGTACCTTTGTATCTATCTTGGGATGGTTATGATTGGAATAATAATTGAGAGTTCATTACAGGCTGGAAACTTTAGGTTTGGTTTATTATTGTCACATGTACTGATATACAATGAAAAACTGTTTCGCATTCTATTCAGGAAAATAGTAAACGACCAGACCCCGTTGGGTCCCATTCCCCAACACAATATTCCACCACTCACCCGTTCCAATGCAATATTCCACCACTCACCCGTTCCCCCAACGCAATATTCCACCACTCACCAATAGCCCCCAACTGAGTAGGCGCAGCTCATTTCCCCATATCCTCCAGCACTCTCTCCTTCTTCTTCCCTCCCCAACCTCTCCCTCCCTCTCCTTTCCCCTACCATCAGTCACTCCCTCCCTCCATAACCTTCCTCCATTAAATAACAATCCTCTCCTCGTCCCCTCCCCCATGCCCTCCCTCTCCTTACAACAATGTTACAAACCTCTCATTGGACTGGGAGTCCTGTCTTTGTTAACATTGTTCATAACCCCTCTCCCCTCCCTACCCCAATTGGGACCCATTGGGCCTCGCTCCCCCAACTCAATGTTCCGGTCTGGAGCCCCGCGGGAGTGAGGAGTGCAGCTCTGGGCCCAGTCCGCGAGTGTGTCCGTCCCTGTGTCCAGCCATGCTCAGTGTCCTGGGCTGTGGTTCAAGGGTGAGCCCGCGGGGAAGCTTCTCCCTCTCCCTCCCTCCCCCGTGGCTCCGCACACGCGCCATTTAAAAATAAGTGAAAGTCAGTCAGCGATTTTTTGAGGCTGAGGTCTTGAATCACGGAAAGGGGTGGGAGAGGGAGGGAGGAGCGCGGCTCCGGGCCCAGTCCGTGTGTGTCCAGCGGGCTTTTATTGGGGACAGCGAGTTTTTAAAAAATACAAATGAGATCCCATTGTGACATTGCACACTGCCACTGTACTTGAAGTTATTGTTTTAGAAGTGGGGGTTAAAAATGTGAATAACTTGTAAAATATAACATAAATCTGAACAAAACTCGATACAACACACCACACGACAATGGTGAGTAAGGTGGTACAAAAATTGTAGCACTATAGTGTACAATGAGGTAGATTGGAAATTCATTCCGAGTTTATGGAAAGACTGGGGTGGTCTGATAACAGCAGGGAGGAGGATGTTCCTGAATCTGATGGTACATACTTTCAAGCTTTTATAACAGCTCGATACGATGGGGGAGGGGAGGGAATGACTGGGGTGTGAGTGGTCCTTGATTATGTTGGTTGATTTCTCGAAGCAGCGTGATGAGTAAATGGGGTTAAGTTTGCATGATGGACTTGGCTGCATTCACATCTTTGATGATTTTTGCACTCTGCTTTTCCATCTCATTTTATTTCTAATGTCTTTATCTGTTATCTCAACATTTACACCCCTAACTGCAGCAACTCCAACCCAGACACAAAGTGCTGAAGTAACTCAGCGGGTCAGGCAGCATCTCCGGAGAACATGGATAGGAATCTGGTATAGAACACAAAGTCCAGATTCCAGCACCTGCAGTTCCTTGAGTGATGATTAGGACTCGCTTGATATTGGTTTTTTTAATTAAATGATTTTAAACGGCCTGCATTAGTAGGATTCCAACCCTTATCTCTGGACCGATAGTCCACACCTCTGGATGTTTGTCCCTTAGTTTAACTACTGTGCTACTATACCTCTCAGGTGTCTCATAATGAATCTTTTGGGACTAATATGTCCCTCTCTGGAAGCTCTGCCACCAGAGATGACACAAAGCACCGGAGTAACTCATCAAGTCAGCCAGCATCTCTGGAGAACATGGATAGGTGATGTTTCTGCTCTGAAATGTCACCCATCATTGTTCACCAGAGATGCTGTCTGACCCGCTGAGTTACTCCAACATTTTGTGTCTGCTTTTGTAAACCAGGTTCCTTTTTTGTCTGTTCACTGGAGATCTGTAACAACAGAATACACTGTTACACGTTCATTTTGGATTAGGTTTGAATGAGAACAGAGTTGCAGTGAGGAAGGTCGAGTTACTTTAAGTTTAAAGCCCTCAAGTTACACAGCCTTTTACTGTATTCACAGAACCTGCCAAAACATTTTACAATCAATCCATTAACTTTGTAGTGTGGGGTGACGGTGATGCAGCTTCAATTGCCACTTATCTCCTGATCAAGATCATGATGAGCGGTTGCTGTTCCAGGTACAAGTGTGTTCAATGGTGCTTTTTGTCACATGTACAAAACACAGTGAAATTATTTTTAGAGTTGCCCGATCTGGCACCGTTTCCACACACTTGGGTGTGTCGGAGTATGCACCGTGCCTGCACTCTGTCTCCCACTAACAAAAACTTAGCAGCAGTTCATGTTGCCAAAGTGCGATGAGTGGCAGATTCACAGCGAATGACTACATATACAATTTACACATTCCAAAAAGGTTAGAGCTGGAGTTAACGAAAAATATTTATTTATTTCAATTTAAAATGTAGAACGGCAACTGTACCCAGTACCTTGAGACTGCTGTACAGAAGAATAAAAGATATTAGTCCTGGCATCATCTGCCGACGGAGCCGCTTCTCCAGTTTGTACCTCCGGCCCCGGGAGCCTCGTGTTCTGCGAGGCAGTGTGAATGCGAGCTGGATCCATGGACAGGTCCCTCGGTGGTGATGGCTCTCAGGTGTGGAGGAACTCTGGCTGCACTCGAGCCACTTTGCGGAACTCTTTCCCGTGCGACTTTGGACACTGCATCTCACACCAGCTGACAGGAACCATCTGGGCACCTGGGGGAAGACAGCGCGACATTTTAAAGTAGAGACGCACACCGCGGAAAGTAGAGACGCACGCCCTTCAGCCCGACTCATCCTTGCCGACCACGATACCACTTCTGAGCGAGTCCCATTTGCCCGTATTTAGCTCATATCCCACTCAGGAGGCCAGAGTAATCCTCTTGAGAGTTTATGAAGACACTGCACCTCCAGAATCCAACCATTCCCCAAGACGTAAATATTCCTCAGATCCATTCCAACCCACTTACCTGTTAGCTTTAGCTCTAGTTTTCTGCTGTCTACCCTATCTCAGCCCCACATAGCTTTGTATATTTTAATTAGGCTTCCCACTCTGCCTCCTCCATTCTAAGGAAAACAAACCCAACCTATCCATCCAAATCCAGTCTCTCCTCATAACCGAAGTACTTAATCCCTGGCAACACTCTGGCATATCTCCATTTCACCACCCTCTCCCACGTAATCACACCTCTCCTGCAAATAGGCGCAATGCTTCAAAATACAAGGGGCAGCACAGTGGTGCGTCTAGTGGAGCTGCTGCCTCAAAGTGCCAGAGACCCAGGTTTGATCTTGACCTCGGGTGCTGTCCGCCTGTGGAGATTGCACTTCCACCTTGTGACCGCTTGGGTTTTCTCTGTGTTTTCCGGTTTCCTCCCACATCCCAAAGACATGCAGGTTTGTAGGTTAGTTAGATGACCCTCTGTAAATTGTTCCTTGTGTGCAGGGAGTGGATCCGAAAGTGGAATAACAAAGAACTAGAGTGAAAGGGTGATCGTGGGCTCGGTGGGCCAAAGGGCCTGTAACATGCTGTATCTCTAAAATAAACTTCAGCTCTGTTCAAACAATGTTTTATAAAATTGTGCCATAATCTTCCCGCTCTAATATTCTATGTTCTGACTAATCATAGCAAGTATCTCATATGCCTTCTTCACTACCTTATCTACCAACTTCAAGGAGCCTTGTACATTAAAATCCCCTGATCCTCAATACTCCTTGGGCTGAACCTTGGGGCTGTCTTGAAAGTAGACAGATACAGCGCGGAAACCCAAGTCCGCACTGATCAGCGATCACCCCGTGCACAAGCACTATCCTACACACGAGGGACGTTACAATTTACCAAAGCCAATTAAACTACAAACCTTTGTGTGAGGAGTACCTGCAGACAGCCCACACGGTCACAGGGAGAATGTACAAACTCCGTACAGACAACACCCATAGTCAGGATTGGACCCTTGGCGTCTTTGGCGCTGTGAGGCAGCAACTCGACCGGTGTGCCACCCCAGACGATTGTTGGACTTCAGCACTGGAAACATTCAAGGCGAGAGAGAAGTAGGACCTTACCTGCCTCGCTGTGTGCGACAACCACACCTAGTTCATTCTCTGCTGTCGTCAGCAGGTAGTTAGACTGAACATCACCCAGAGAGATCTGGGAGTGAGTGTGAAGGATAACGTTAGAAGAGCATAAACAACACAAGTTTGCAGATTGAGTGGAGATGAAAAAAAAATCTTCTCTCCAAGGGTTGAATAGCTTTGGGACTTGGCCCTGACAGCGGTCTGTGGTGAGAAGTCCTTGAATATATTTAAGGTTGATGGGGTCATGGGGAAAGAGGACATGTGGAATATTCCATCATTTGCGATCCCATTAAATGCCAAACCAGGCTCAAGGGGCAGAATGGCCTGCTCCTAATACTTATCATGGTACAGGATAGCACAGCAACAGGCCCTTCAGCCCACAATGTCTGTGCCAAACAGATTGTCAAGTTAAACTAATGTAATCTGCCTGCACTGATCCATATTTCTCCATATCATTGGGCCGATCTAAAAGCCTCACATGCTACTGTCATATCGGTCTCCACCACCCCCCTGGCATTGCATTCCAAGTACCCTCTGTGTAAAAAAAAAAACTTGTCCTGCACAACTTTAAACTTTGCCCCTCACACCTTTAAGCCAAGTCCTGGTGTACTTAACATATCAACCCTGGGAGAAAGGTTCTGACTGTGTACCCTAGCTATGCCTCTCATAATTTTAGTTTAGTTTATTATTGTCACATGTACCCAGGTACAGTGCAGCCCAAAGACGTGCAGGTTTTTAGATTAATTGGGCTCTGTGAATTGACCTTGGTGTGTAGAAATATACATATATCAATGGTTCATTCTGGAACATTGCCTGTTCCTGAACATGAGCTTCCAAGAAAGTGCGAATTATGAGATTTTAACCATAAAGGATACCACTTTTGCTAAAACAATGTCGCCGGGTCTGAAGCATTTGTAGACCTCGATCTGTAGGAGAGAAGGACCAACAAAATCATTCAGTGATCTGGCCACAGTAATAAGTTTCATATCTTCACCACATCCCACGGTGCTCACATTACATAAACCAGCATTGATGCACAAGCACTTGTGGAAGCTTTCTGTTCGATACATAGTAATAGAGTAATAGTGTGGAAACAGGCCCTTCGGCCCAACTTGTCCACATTCACCATCCACGCTAATCCCACCTGCCTGCATTTGGCGTATTGTCCTCTAAACCTGTCCATATGTTTATTTGGAAAAAGATGCTGAGTAATTCGTTTGCAACAGACTCTTCAAACAACAGATGCAATAAATAACGATGCTCACTTGCTAGGTTTTGTCCCGCTCCCACCTCTCTTTTCCAGGGCCTGCTTCCGTGAGGTATGACTCTATGAATCGAGCAAAAAGCAGACTGCTAGTGGAACTCAAGGGAGGTCAGGATCGAACCCAGGTCTCTGGTGCTGTGAAGCAGCATTGTCTGATAAGGGGGATCTGAAACATTAACACTGCTTCTCTCCCAACAGATGCTGCCTGGCCTGCTGAGTATCCTGCATTTTCTGGTTTTATTTCAAATTTCCAACATCTGCAGTTTTGCTATTCATTTTATGTTTTTATCAATTTTCTACCATTTAAGTCAATCAATTCTTGTGCAGCGGTTGGAGAATTGAACTGGTATGGAGAGCGGTTCGTACCTTGTCCTTTTCTGTAGCTCGGATATCTTCCCTCCTGTGAAAAATAATGTAACGTTACAATACCTGCCTGAGTCTGTATTCACAATAAATGCTGCCCTGGCAAGTGTTTAATTGTCAAATGTACCAACAATGGGCCGATGCAATCCTTACTTGCGGCAACGTAACAGGTCTGTAAACACAATACACACAGATAACATAACAAACAAAAAAAAAACCTCGATAAACTAATAATTCTGTCATAGAATCATTAACGTCTCATTTTGTGGCATTTATGCATAAAAGTAGTGCCACATGTTTCACTTGGTGAGGTTTTATAGTTCTTTCAAAATTCAGCCAAATTGACCTACATTTCACGCTCCCTCTTCTCCCCTTTCCCATCAGGCAAGAGGTACAGAAGTGTGAAAATGCACACCTCCAGATTCAGTTCCTTCTCAGCTGTTATCAGGCAAATGAACCATCCCATCACCTACTAGAGAGCGTTCTGGAGCTACTTTCTACCTTGGACTATCTTTAATCGGACTTTACTGGACATCATCTTGCAATAAATGGTATTCTCTTAATCCTGTATCTGGCACACGCGACAATAAAATAAACATTTTTTTTAATGTGTTGAAGGAATATTGTGGATTGTATTAAGCAAGCCAAGAATGTGGGTCGTCAGCACATCGAGCAGGCCCCGAATCAGTTCAATTGCCATCTCCCCCTTTTTTAATTTTATTTATCAAAAAATGTATTCAATTATTAAAAAATAATATTTACACTATAATAAAACAAACCAGAACCCACCACCATAATACAATACAAACAAATATCCTAAATAAACCACTATACAACTATGTTACAATCCTTAATGAGGATACATTCAACCCCCTGCGGTGCCCAGCGGTTCCGGAAATTCCCCAGGGTGCCCGTGGGTGTAGTCCCTTTCTAACCCACCCAGCGCGGATGGGTCTTCACCCAAAATGTTGACTCACATTTTTTGCCTCCACAGATGCTGACTGATCTGCTGAGTTTTTCCAGTGTCTAGGTTTTAGAGATATAGCATGAAAACAGGCCTTTCGGCCCACCTGAGTCCACCCCAACCATCACCCATTCACACTAGTTCTATGTTATCCCACTTTCCCATCCACTTCCTGCACATTAGGGGGAATTTACAGCAGCCAATTAACATGAAAAACACACACGTCTTTGGGATGTTGGAGGAACGTGCAAACTCCACACAGACAGCACCCGAGGTCAGGATCAAACCTGGGTCTCAGATGCTACAAGGCAGTAGCACTACCAGCTGCAACGCTATGCCACCTTTCTGTTCCAGATTCCAGCATCTGAAGTCTCTTGTCTCTTTATAACCTGACACCATCTTTCCTGATGTCCATTCACTCTTCCTGTGGTAAAAAATATGGTTTGGAGCAGCAATGTTGGCCGGCTGCCATTACTAATCTTGAGAAATTCCTGTGGCATTCCCATTTCATTTCTTCATGACATAGCGTATTGACATTGGAGGGGACCGGAAACATAAATATTGTGGGTGCAGGAATACAAGCATAACAGTGAGGAACTGTTTCAAAATGGTGCACAACTCTGTTGTCATGCATCCTCCACAACTGCTCAGGATGGGAACTGGCTCACAGACCAAACCCAGAACTTACGGAGTCTAAAGTAGGGTCTCAACCACAAAAGTCACCTATTCCTTTTCTCCAGAGAGGCTACCTGACCCGCTGAGTTACTCCAGCACTTTGGGTGTCTACCTGAAGAACTTATGGAGTTGGATGAGTGGTGGGAAGGGCAGAGGATTGTGGATTGACTGCTGAACGATACGTGCAGTGCCTCTGGGTACTGAGCAGGTTATTACAACTGAAAGGGTTTGAGAAGGGAATATGTTTGTTCAGCGTGGGAAATGTGGACAGACTGTGGACATGTGGCAAGTGACGGAACTCCGTGCAAAACACATAGAACCTCAAGAGTCAGAAGTCGAGTGTATATACTGGGAATGCCGTAACATGGCAGCGGGCAAGGTTACATATCTGGAAAGTTGGCTCTATCAACCATTTTCCATAACGCAAAGCTGCGTCATCTGCACATTTTTCAAGATATGCGTCTTAAAAAGAAAAACGTTTTGGGTTGACTAATTTACCGTAACATTTAAGAGTCATTTGCACAGGTACATGGATAGGATACGTTTAGAGGAATATGTGCCAAGCACAGGCAGATGGGACTCACGAAATACGTAGGAAGGAACAGCAGATATTGGTTTATACCGAAGATAGCCATAAAATGCTGGAATAACTCAGCAGGGCTGGCAGCATCACTGGAGAGATGGAATGGGTGACGTTTCGGGTCAAGACCCACCATGTTGAGTCGGCATGGGCAAGTTGGGCTGAAGAGCGTGTGTCCACACTGTATGACTATGACTTAGTCACCTCTTTCCCACCCTCCCATCTACACAAATTTGGTGACAATTACGTATTAACAATTTTGGGGTAATGATCTGCAAGCTTTCCATGGGCACATTTTAATAACCCAAAAGGCGGTAAAAGTGCCTGTGTTCTGTGAGGAAATGTAAAACACATTTATAGATAAATCACATCAACATATATTCGCCCAGCTGGAACAGGTAGTCCAGAAATCCACAACATTACCTGATGGTTCCTCTGAAAGCCCCTTTGAGTGGAGTAGATCGTACGTATATAATGTGAACTTTAGCAAATCGAGGGTTAATACTCGTGACCTGACAAAAAAATGAAAGAATAAAAATCCGTAAACATATAAACAATAATACATATGCCCGGCAAGGTTTTGCAATGGTTCATTGATCACAACTACAAATCCATAATAATCAGTGGCGCAGCGGTAGAGTTGCTGCTTCACTGCACCAGATACCCAGTGACTAACTACAGGTGCTATCTGTACGGAGTTTGTATGTTCTCCCTGTGACTGTCTGGGTTTTCTATGGGTGCTCCGGGTTTTCGGGTGCTCCGATTTCCTCTCACACTCCATAGACGCACAGGTGTGTTAATTGACTTTGGTAAATTGTAGATTGTCCCTAGTTTGTAGGATAGTGATCGCTGGTCAGCGTGGACTCGGCGGGCCGAAGGGTCTGTTTCCATGCTATGTCATTAAAGACAATAGACTAAGTGCTGATTTGGGTTTTTTTAAAACCCGAAAGGCTTTTGGAACTGAGCGGGTCAGGCATCATTGGTGGAGTGAAATGGACCGATAACGTTTCACGTCAGGAACCTACTTCAGACTGATCAGATTGGTTTGCGTTATTTAGGCCAATTGGCATCTGTAAATTGCCCATAGTGTGTAGGATAGAGCTAGTGTACGGGTGATCGGCATGGATTCAAGGGGCCGCAGACAATAAGAGTCAAGAGAGAGAAGAGTCAATTTAATTGTCATTTGGACCCCTAGAGGTCCAAACGAAATGCCGTTTCTGCAGCCATACATTACACACAAATAGACCCCAGACACAACATAATTACATTTTACATAAACATCCATCACATAGCTGTGATGGAAGGCCAAAAAAAAACTTATCTCTCCACTGCACTCTCCCCCCCCGATGTCAGAGTCAAAGTCAAAGCCCCCGGCTGGCGATGGCGATTGTCCCGCGGCCATTAAAGCCACGCCGGGTGGTGCGAGGTCGCACACCGGGTCTTGGTGTTGGAGCCCCCGGTGTGCGCTCGCAAAGTCCCGCGGCCATTCCAGCCGCGCGGGGCGGTGATGTAAGGCCCCGCTCCAGGAGCTCTTCAACCCCGCAACACGGGCGGGAGAATTCGCCGTTGCAGGAGCCCCGAAAAGCGGTCTCCCTCCAGGGAGCCGCGGGCTCCCGGCGCCGCCGTCCACAGACCTGCCGTTGGAGCCTCCGACTCTCCGGTAGCAGCAGCAGCAGCAGCATCAGCGCTCCTCCACCGCTCCAACCGCTCCGGACTCGGCCAGCTCCGCGACGGCAACGGTGAGTAGCACCAGAGTCCCCGGCTTCTTCCTGTTGGAGGCCGCTCCTCGTTGCGGCCTCAACGACAACGGAAACCCGACGAGAAAAAGGTCGGGTCTCCAGTGCAGGAAGAGATTTAAAAAATTTCCCCCCCCCCTCCCACCCCCCCACACACACACCCCAACAAAAAATAACAAAAACTACATTAAAACACAGACAGAAAATAATAAAAACGCGGACAGACTGCAGAGGCCGCTGCTGGCCAGAGAATAAAATAGCCGCTCTGTCATGAGCTGTACAGAGAAGATGTGAAAAGGTCTTACCTTGCACGTTACCACAACGCCCACTTCTGGCAGGAGTTGGGGCTCTGTATCTCGAACCACGCATATAACTGGCACCTGCAAACACCAACTTCCAATTAGCGCAGAACTGCATCTGGTTTACAGCACAGGGCCATTTGGCTTGTGTCCAGTTAGTCATATCTGGATGTGTAGGAAGGAACTGCAGATGCTGGTTTACACCAAAGGTAGACAGTCACAAAATGATGAAGTTACTCAGGGGGTCAGGCAGCGTCTCTGCACAAAAGGAATAGGCGACGTTTCGGATTGCGACCCTTGTTCAGACTTTTGGATCGAGACCCTTCTTCAGACGCTGCCCAGCCGATTACTCTTTGTCTGAAGAAGGTTCTCGATCCAAAACGTCACCCATTCCTTTTCTCCAGAGATGCTGACTGAGCTGCTGAGTTACTCCAGAATGTTGTGGTTATATATAGATATGCTTCCCATCCTTTCTCCCCACTTGTTTATTCAGATTCCCATTTCCCACTTCACCTACTCTTTGGTAATAACTTGCATATCCTGACCACCGTGGGTAACAAGTTTCCTGCTGCATTCAATCCCAACCAAACTAGATTTAAGAAGTAGAAAGAAAGAACTGCAGCTGCTGGTTAATACAAAGGAGGATAAAGTGCTGGAGTAACTCAGCGGGTTAGACAGCATCTCTGGAGATGTCAGTCCTAAGAAGGGTCTCAATCCGAAACGTCACCTGTCCATGTTCTCCAGAGATGCTGCCTGACCCGCTGAGTTACTCCAGTACTTTGTGTCTTTTTGAGCACAAGATAGAATTAAACTGGCCTCCAGGAGGTGCAAGAGAGCTTTCTTTGGTCTGATACACACAGTGGGAAGAAATTGTCAAACCTGGCACAAGGCTTGGAAGGATATTCAGTCAGTCTACAATAGATGAATCATGAAAGCTTGGCTAGGGTGTATTGTGCTCCTTTCCCGACTCCTGGCAGATTGTTTTTCTATCCTTTCATATGATGCCAGCATTTATGGCCCATGCATAATTGCCTCTGAACAAAAGATTCTCAGACTCTTTAATCAAACTTTATCGTGCACTATACGTTGTTCCTTTTATCCTGTATCTGTACACTGTGGATGGCTCGATTGCAATCATATATAGTCATTACACTGACAAGATAGCACGCAACAAAAGCTTTTCGCTGTACCTCGGTATATGTGGCAATAAACTAAATTGGGGAGGCTATTGAGCACCAATCACCCCTAGGCCAAAACAAAAACACCTGTCCCGATCTGAAACATCATCTATCCATGTTTGCCAGAGATGCCACCTGACCTGCTAAGTTACTCCAGAACGTGGTCCCTTTTTTCTGTTAACTAGCATCTGCAGTTCCTTATGTCCACGTACAAGTCCAACTGGGTAAAGATTGAAGATTTTCTTCCCAACGTTAATAAACCAGTTGTTATTGTGACAATCTCGTAAATTCCATGGTTACTAAGACTGCTATTTGATTCGTAAATTCCAAATGCCTTACTCTGCTGGGATTTGAACAGAGTGAACAAACTCCTCTTCCCCAAAGATTCATCGCTTGGGGATGTTCAGATGCAAAGAAGATGAGACGACTGAGTGGGAAAGGAAGCACCCAAACGGAGCCCGTGTCAATGATCCTTGCCTCACTTACAGCACATGGTGCAACTCAAAGAGCTGCTGCATCACAGTGCTGGAGACATGGGTTCCATCCTGTGCCGATTTTGCACCCTCCCTTTGTGACAACATAGAAAAATAGGTGCAGGAGTTAGCCATTCGGCCCTCCGGCCAGCACCGCCATTCAATATGATCATCGCTGATCATCTAAAATCAGTACCCCGTTCCTGGTTTTTCCCCCATATCCCTCGATTCATTTAGCTCTAAGAGCTAAATCTAACTCTCTCTTGAAAACATCCAGTGAATTGGCCACCATTGCCTTCTGTGGCAGAGAATTACAGATTCACAACTCTCTGGGTGAAAAAGATTTTCCTCATCTCAGTCCTAAATGGCCTACACCTTATTCTTAAACTGTGACCCCTGGTTCTGGACTCCCCCAACATCGGAAACATTTCCCCTGCATCTAGCCTGTCCAATCCTTTAAGAATTTAATGTTTCCCAACATGGGTTTCTTCCGGGTGCTCTGGTTTCCTCCCACATTCCAAAGGTTCATAGGTTAATCGGCTTTCTGTAAATTACCTCTGGTGTGTTGGGAGAGGATGAGAAAGTGGGATAACATAGAACTAGTGTGAACGGGTGATTGATGGTCAGCATGGACTCGGTGGAGCAAAGGTCCACTTTCCATGCTGTATCTCTAAACTAAACTTACCATTCCATTGTCATTTCTCTTCAGCACATATCCAGCTAAAGATGCAAAAATGTATCCGTGCCTGGAGTACGTGCCATCACCAGGAGTGCTGTCTTCTATGCTGCACAGTCTCTCTCCTGTAAGCTTGCAATGCATCAGATTAGATATGTTCATACATAAAAAGACAAGTATTTATATGAATCTTTTATGAATGCAAGAATCCTAAAGCACCTCGCCAATTCCAATGTTAAGCAGTTTGAAGTACAACTAGTTACATTATCCAACGAGCCGTTTAGAGGTGTATAAAGATCTTACCAAGATGTATAAAATCATGAGGTGAACAGATAGGGTGGCTGCCCTGCCTTTTTCCCCAGTGTAGGGAAATGAAGATCTAGAGGACACAGGTTTAAAGTGAGAGGGGGGAAATTTAATAGAAACCCATGGGTCAACTTTTTGCACTGGGTATACGGAACGAGCTACTAGAGGAAGTACCTGAAGCAAGATACACTCACAGCACCTAAAATACAGTTTGAACAGGTACATGGATAGAGAGATATGGGCCAAATGCAGGCTAGGTGGGATTAGCATAGATGGGACATCTTGGTCGTTCTGGGCAAGGGCCAGAGGACAGGGTTAGGATCAGAGAACGGGATTAGGGTTTCCTCCTCCCTTGCCCCTCTTTCCATCTGTCTCTGTCTCCCTCCCCCTCTCCCCCTCTCTCCCCTTCCACCTCATCCTTTCCCTCTCTCCCTCGCCGCAGATACTCCGGCAACACCAGCCTCACGTTTACCTGGGATACAGAGCTTCATGGGCGCCATCGTGGCTTCGCGGAGCCCTCCCCCCCGGGAGCGGCGCCGCGATTGGCCGAGGCCCATCTTTGCCCATGGCCACACTGCAAGCAAGGAGGCAGCGGATTGGCTGTGAGCGAGCGGGCCGTCGGCCGGGCGCCCCCACTGGCGGCGCGGGGTGGTGCAGCGGGCCGTGGACACACGACAGTCAGTGAAGGTCTTTATTCTGTGTGCAACCCAAGCAGAGCACACGTTCGCGAGTACAAGAGAAGTGGTGCAAGAGAAAATAAATGGTGAGCATCTATCTCCCTGCTCCAGAGATACTGCCTGACCCGCTGAGTTGCTGCAGCCGATTGAATGAATGATACTTTAAGTAAATAAACAAAGTATCATTCATCCATTCATTCATTCATTCATTGTTGTTGCTGTGTGGCTTTTGGGACCCGACTTGCGCGGTGACGGCACGCCGTGTACGTGCGCCCATCGACGTCAGAGCGGGGGGGGGCGCGCGCGCTCCGGCACCTGACCGGGCGCGCGGGGGGGGGGGGGGGGGGCTCTCCCCTCCTCCCCTTGCCTCTCTTTCCATCTGTCCTGTCTCATCCCTCCCTCCCACCCCCTCCCTTCCACCCTCCCCTCCTTTCCCCCTCTCCCTCCCCGCAGATACTCCGGCAACCCCCAGCCTCATTACTTTACCTGGGATACAGAGCTTCATGGCGCCATCGTGGCTTCGCGGAGCCATCACCCCCGGGAGCGGCGCCGCGATTGGCGAGGTCCCATGGCCACACTGCAAGCAAGGAGGCCAGCGGATTGGCTGTGAGCGGGCGGGCGGGCCGTCGGTCGGGCGGCCCCACTGGCGGCGCGGGGTGGTTGCAGCGGGCCGTGGACACACCCGCCAGTCAGTGAAGGTCTTTATTCTGTGTGCAACCCAAAGCAACGTATCCCCGTTCGTCCACGCGTGGTTGCAAGAGAAAATAAATGGTGAGCATCTATCTCCCCCCTCCCTGCTCCCCCCCCCCCCCCCCCCCCCACTGCCTGACCCGCTGAGTTGACTGCAGCCGATTGAATGAATGATACTTTAAGTAAAAAAAACAAAGTCGCGGCGGCAACACCAGCCTCACGTTTACCTGGGATACAGAGCTTCATGGGCGCCATCGTGGCTTCGCGGAGCCCTCTTCCCCCCGGGAGCGGCGCCGCCCCGATTGGCCGAGGCCCCTTTGCCCATGGCCACACTGCAAGCAAGGAGGCAGCGGATTGGCTGTGAGCGGGCGGGCGGGCCGTCGGTCGGGCGCCCCCACTGGCGGCGCGGGGTGGTGCAGCGGGCCGTGGACACACGACAGTCAGTGAAGGTCTTTATTCTGTGTGCAACCCAAGCAGAGCACACGTTCGCGAGTACAAGAGAAGTGGTGCAAGAGAAAATAAATGGTGAGCATCTATCTCCCTGCTCCAGAGACACTGCCTGACCCGCTGAGTTGCTGCAGCCGATTGAATGAATGATACTTTAAGTAAATAAACAAAGTATCATCCATCCATCCATTCATTCATTCATTCATTCATTCATTGTTGTTGCTGTGTGGCTTTTGGGACGTCGACTTGCGCGGTGACGGCACGCCGTGTACGTGCGCCCATCGACGTCAGAGCGGGGGCGCGCGCGCTCCGGCACCTGACGCGGGCGCGCGGGGGGGGGGGGGGGGGTCGGCGTCGGGCACGCAACGGGCCCCCCCCGGCACCCCCCCCCCCCCCCCCCCTCTCCCTGCGCGCCGCGTCGTTGTCGCTGTTGTTGACGACGGTCGGTCGGTCGGTCGGCAATGGAGGCGGGCGGGAGCCCCGAGTCACTTGGTGACAGCCGCCCGGGGGAAGGAACGACTCTTCCCCCCCAACAACCCTCTCAGAAAATGGCCAGTCGTGACTCTCAGCGACGCCCGACGGAAAAAGGTGGCATTTGCAGGTGCGGAGTTGTCGGTAAGCCGCCGTTAATCTCCTCACTGAGAGGAAGGGCATTTAAAGCGCCAGCCTTCCAGCCTTCCCACTTGACAACCTTCCCACTTGACAACTTCACCTCACGCTTAAACAACAAAACACTGTCCCTGTCCCGCCTCCAGCACTCGTTCACGCACGTTTTTACCTCAGTGCCGCCAACATTTTCCTGTTCCACACGTCTGCTCATTAAACCGTTTACTTTTCTTCCCACCGTTAAGCGTCTCAAATTTTGAAGGAAACCCTCCCAGGCGCCGAGCTTCACAGGAGTTGTAGTCCCGTCCCACGGTCCCAGTCTCTGTCGCTCCTCCCCCCCCATCGCTCTCACACACACACACTCTCAATCATCATCACCACCTTCTTTTCTTTCCCAATTGCCCGGTGGCTTTTAGATTTTATTCGCAGCCTTCAGCCTTGCTGGTTGTTTCTCTTGCTGCTGTAGTCGCCTCTCTGAAATGAAATGTACTTGTCTTATGGAAACTGCTGCGGATATCAGATGAAGCACAGCAACATGCAAAGAGGTGTTGTGATGGTGCCACATTTAAGGTTGCTCGTATTTTAACCTGGAAGTGATTTTCGTGATGGCTGTTTGCCATAATCTTCTGCGGCTGCACTCTGTTGCCCTTGTATTAACAGTTATGTTTCGGCGAGGTGATTGTGAAAAGAGATTCATACGATTTCTGAGCGTATCCACGTTTTGTTCACTATACATCTTGTTTCATATTGTGCAAGATAACTAATGAGCTGCGAAATAATATTGGGTGGTGGGTTGATGAACGAAAGCTATTGATAATTATTCCTATTTTATAAATGTAATGAACTGTGTAAACCTGTAAGGGAGAAAAGAGGCTGATGTATCTAACGGAGGCAGAAGAAACCGCAGATGCTGGAATCTTGAGCAAAACACAAAGTTCTGGAGGAATTCAGCGGATCAGGCAGCATCTGTGGAGGAAGTGCACTGACGACCAGTGTGAAGAAGGATCCTGACCTGAAACGTCACCTGTCCATTACCTACACATATGCTGCCTGACCCACTGAGTTTCTTCAGCACTTTCTGATGTATCTATTGTCAATTAGATATCTTTCATGTCTTTTTGCTTTTTTTGGGATACATTCGTTTAGACCGAGGGGGAAAGAAAACTAGAAATTTCAGTTGTGGGAAAATGCAAGTTTGTTGAATTACTGAATTGTGAGGAGAAAATAAAGAGGCTTCAAGGCGAATTAAGCAGTTTGAATGAATTGGCGGATGCAATATAATGTGCTTAAATGTAAACAAAGCATATTATTTAAATACATTTGAATGGGGAAGCAATGATGTACAAATAGATTTCTTTTTTCAGTTACTCCAATTACTGAAAGCAAATTGCAGGTGTAATGATCATTTAAGAAGGCAAATTACTCTTTGGATGATTCAGATGAAGGAATGCCGGGTCTTAGTGAGACTGCACGTTGTATATTCTATACGTTTTGGTCGCCTTTTCTTTAAAAAAAACTTGTTGTACATAATTGTAGATCAATCCAGTGATACTGAAAGATAACTGAACTGGATTGATTGCTGAAGAGAGATTTGAAGAGAGATTTGGTCAACCAGATATGTGCTCAGTAAATTTGGAAGTATGAGTTGAGATTTAAGTGTAACTTGTAATTTTCTGACGGGATTTTAATTGAAACGTGTAACTTTGTGACGGGACTAGACAGACGAGATGTGAGGCAGTTTCTTCTGGCTCAAGTCTCTGCACTGAGAGGGGTCACAATGTCAGATTATGAGATAAGATTTAGAAGTGAGATGAGGAGAAATTTCTTCACCTCGGATATGGCAACCTTGGATTTGGCCATCACAGAGGGCTATAGAGGCCAAGTCATTGAATATATTTAATGAAATAAGTGAAGTCTAGACAAAAGGCATCACTGGACAGTTGGAGAACATGGGAACAAGAGAGAGCTAGATAGGGCTCTTAAAAATAGTGGAGTCGGGGGATATGGGGAGAAGGCAGGAACGGGGTACTGATTGGGGATGATCAGCCATGATCACATTGAATGGCGGTGCTGGCTCAAAGGGCCTACTCCTGCACCTATTGTCTATTGTCTATAACATGACATTGAGATGGGTGATTAGCCATGACCACGTTGAATGGTGGAGCAGACTCAAATAGCCACCACCTGCTCTTTTCCTATGTTTCTATAAAATTAACTTGATTATTTTTATTCTGCACTTTTCTTTCTGTGTGATATCACTCATTTTGAAAATGTAATTTTTTTGATCACGAGACTATCTCATGAGATAAGCTATTGAAATTAATTTAATTTAAAATAATGTGCTTGTCATGTAACTCCTAGGGGCATGAATATCAGAACTCACTGAGTGTTTTGTGCACGGGTAATATTAATTTTATTATTAAAGCTACACGAGTTGACAAAGTAGGAATAATTGTGGTTTGGTATTGATCTTTTGCAGAATCAAGGTTATTTTATTTTCAGTACAAATTCTGCAGCTTTTTTGCATAATCGTTGTTATTTTCATTGTAATTGTTAATTTGACTATGTTTTATCTTTCAATGAAACTTCAAGTATGAAGGTTGGCTTATGGTGTACGCAACACCCATTTTCCTTCTAATATTGCCTCTTTCCCCTGAATGTGCTGGCTGTTGTGATGATTTTAATCCAGGAGAGCTGCCAAATATTTTGTCCTGTGCCTAAAAAAAATTTAAGAAAGTACCTATAGCAAAGTCCAATACTCCAGCATCTAATTGTTTGTAAATGTTGATAATTCAGCACCTGGCTCGGAGTGAGATCTGTGGGTCCAGAGTGCAAGCAGGGAGAGAAGACTGACTGGACCAGTTGTGCAGCTGATGCTGGAATTGGGATCCTGAATACTAGGGTAGGTTTGTGGCCGCGACCCAGAATATTTGTAATTTTTTCCACCTCCTTTAAACTCACTGCACTCATTAGAGGATTTTTTAAATTGTATTTTATACAATATCGTTTATAAAAAATGATATCAATGGGAGTAACATCCCGTGATATCGTGCACTGGTATAATTGAACACCACCAAAGTCCTCAGGATATTGGATTATCAGGGTTTTATTGTGCAGATGGTGATGTAAAGTGGATATAAATGTTTTGATACATAGATTAAAGTTGAAACTAGGAACTGCAGATGCTAGTTTGCAAAAGGTTAAAATGTACAAAGGTCTGAAGAAGGGTCTTGACCTGAAACGTCACCTATCCATGTTCTCCAGAGGCACTGCCTGAGTTTTTTTTAGCACTGTCTTTCTTTGATATATGGATATGTGATCTATATTGCCCAGTAATGAGGAAACCTTGAATTTCACAATCAATATTATTCTTTTCTTATCACTAACTTTAAATTAATACTGTTTTGTTCAATGATGATCAAGAAGGTGGGGGGTGGGCGGTGCAATAAGTGGTGAAACAAAAATAATTGCTTAGGAATTGGATTGCACATATTTTTGGTGTCAAGTCAAGTTCCATGCCAGAAAGGAGGTCTTGTTCACCTGGCTGATGAGATTGAAGGAATAGACGTTGTGGTGGTGGTAGGATGAGGTAGTGGCCAGGAGACCTGCAATGCCAAACATCAGAAGAGACTATTGAGAGGTGGAACACAAGTCTCTTCCAAGAGTAAGAATCCATGTCCTCATGTGATAATTTAAGGTGATTTTATGTGGAGATGTAAATTCTTTGATATGTGCCATTCATCAGCATGAGGAAAGTATACACTAAATGGCAGGACCCTTGATAGCATTGGAGTATAGAGGGGTCTGGGTGTGGTAATACATAGCTCTCTGACAGTGGCAACACAAGTGAACAGAGTAGAGAAAGTGTATGGGGGTCTATCCTCAATCAGGGCATTGAGTATGAAAGTTGGGAAGTCATGTTGTGGATATATAACATTGTGGTTAGGCCTCATTTGAAGTATTGTGGAGTTCTGGTCTCCATGCTGTCGGAAGAATGTGAAGACTTTGGAGACTATTTGATTTTATACAGAAGGGTTCAGTGCCTGGAGCATGCCGTCACAAGAGGAAGCAATTTTTAGACAGCACAAGAGTACCAAATGCCTTATTTACTGGTCTATCTACTTGATTTGCTGCTTTCAAGATGTTGTGGACTTTGACTCCAAGATCCCTCTGTATGTACATCAATGCTGTTAAGGGTCCTGCCATTTTTCCCTTTCACTTGACCTCCCAAAGTGCAACACCTCACCCCTGCCTAGATTAAATTCCATCTGCCTCTTCTCCACCCATTTAATTTCATATTCCTACTGTATACTTTGACAGCCTTCCTCAGAGTCTGCGATCCCAGCAATCTTGGTGTTATCTGAAAACTTGCTAACCAAGCCTATCAAATCTACGTAACCAAGTCTACATTTAGGTCCATGTCATTTATATGCATCACAAACAGCAGATGTTGCAGCACAAATCTCTGAAGAACTCCTTTGATCATAAACCTCCAATACCACAACCCTCTGTCCCGAATACCACAACCCTCTGTCTTCTTTCAGAAAACCATTTTTTCCCCTTCATTTTCATTTTGTCTCTGTGTTGTGACACCATTCATGGACTATATGTTAGATACTTTTTCCATGCAATTTGTCCTTCTCTGCTGTCTGCAGTTGGTCTTGAGAATGCCATATTATAATGCAATTCATTTTGTGATTTCTACATTTCTGTAACTATCTTGTTTTGTAGCAAGCTTTTGCATATCATGGTGATTATGTCTTACTTAATGGTTAAACCTGTATGTTTAGAGAGTGCTGTATGATTCAGGAGCCATATTGTGACCCGCTTGAAAAGTACAAAGTAATTTAAAACTTTCAACTTTTGATTCAAGTGACTGATTACTGTGAGTCCGGTTTCTTGGTTGTGAATTGAATTTGTCACCTCACATGTTTTTAGGGGTTTAATCATGTAGAGGAGGACTAAGCAAGATTGCAGGTTTACACATTCACAACTGTCACTTGAACTTAAGAATTACAATATTGGAATTTGTGGAATTATTGTTTACGATGTAATAGTAATTAATATAAAAAATTAATATTTTGATTAAAAAATGGAGATGAATATACGGAAGGATCAATAATTATAACTTATTTGTTCAATAATAAACTGCCAGGTGGCCAGGAAATCATGGTCAGTTGCATAATACAGAATAAATATAGTTAAACGTTGATACATAATAATTCCTGTTTTCATCATTTTAAATAATTAAGCAACCCTGGCATCTCTCACAATATACTTGACTTTGATAAATTCAATTGCACAGCACTGGGAGAATTCTATTAGTGATTAGCTACTGGCTGGATTAATTCTTATGAAGATGTAACCTGCAGGGCAAGCGAAAATGAAAACCAGCAGATACAGAATATGGATTATTCAAAATCCATTTGCTAAGAGCTTTGCATAAAATAGAAGCCTAGGTTATTGACGGTAACCTATTGTCAAGGGAGGTGTATTGGATAAAGGACAATACACAAAAAGGATAGAAAGTAGCAGGATAATTTCAGGTTCGTTTGCCAGCAAGGTGCCACAGAGGATTAGTTTTGCCTCTTATTTAGTCACAATTTACATAAAGAACCGTTGAAAAGAAATACTGTGAGGTAGTAGAGTGTTCTGATAATTCAAGATTAGGTGGGAAGATCAGTCTGATCAGATGACAGATGGAATACAATGTCATAGAGATGTACAGCATAGAAATTGGCCCTCTGGCCCGCTATGCTGACCTTCTTGCCAATCTAGACTAATGTGACATTGTGTATTTTGGTTGGACACTAGAAAAGGCTGAGTCATTTGTAAATCGTGAGAAATCTAAATAATTTTGTGCAGGGTGGGTGTGCAGGTTCAAGAGATGCACAAAACAAACCTGCGGGAACAGCAAACATCGGGAAATAAATTGGCCTTGTTTACAATGCGTTTCCGGTACAAAAATATGTTATATTGTTGAAAGGTAAGCTCATTTAAGCCATACAAGATTCTGAGCGGGTTTGTTAGAGTGGTTGCTTAACAGCTTTTTCTTCTCGGTGAAGAGTCAAAAACAACCAAGCATAGTCTTAGGATAAAGATTGACCCAATAAGATCATGTCTAACGATGGATCTCATCCAACCATTATATAGTGCCCTCCATAATGTTTAGGACAAAGACCCAACAATTATTTATTTGCCTCTGTATTCCATAATTTGAGATTTGTAATAGAAAAAATCACATGTGGCTAACGTGCACTTTGTCAGATTTTAATAAAGGCCTTTTTTATACATTTTGGCTTCACCATGTAGAAATGACAGCAGTGGTTTTACATAGTCCTCCCATTTCAGGGCACCATAATGTTTGGGACACAGCAATTTCATGTAAATGAAAGTGGTCATGTTTAGTATTTTGTTGCTTATCCTTTGCATGCAAGTCCGATTCATGAATATCACTAATTGCATGCAATGGATATAGAGAGAATGTCTTCTCAGGTGATGATCTTCCAGGTTTGTATTGCACCATCTTTAGTTTATGGTGGTTTTGGAAGCTAGTTCCCTTCAGTTTTCTCTTCAGCATATTAAAGGCATGCTCAATTGGGTTCCGATCGGGTGATTCACTTGGCCACTCAAGAATTGACCATTTTTTAGCTTTGAAAACGTCCTTTGCTTTAGCAGTATATTTGGGATCATTGTCTTGCTGTGGAATGAACCACCGGCCAATGAGTTTTGAGGCATTTGTTTGAACTTTGGCAGATAGGATGTGTCTATGCACTTCTGAATTCATTATGCTGCTACCATCAGCAGTTGTATCAACAATGAAGATAAGTGAACCAGTACCTTCAGCAGCCATACATGCCCAGGCCATAAAACCCTCACCACGGTGTTTCACAGATGCGATGGTATGCTTTGGATCTTTGGCAGTTCCTTCTCTCCTCCACACTTTGTTCTTGCCATCACTCTAATGCAAGTTAATCTTTGTGTCATCTGTCCACAAGACTTATTTCCAGAACTGTGGTTGCTCTTAAGTACTTCTTGGCAAACTTTAACCTGGTTATCCTATTTTTGCCGCTAACCAGTGGTTTGTATCTTGCAGTGTAACCTCTGTATTTCTGTTCACGGTCTTTTGCAGACAGTGGTCATTGACAAATCCACACCTGACTCTTGAAGAGTGTTTCTCATCTGTCGGACGGGTCTTTGGGGATTTTTCCTTGTTAGAGATAATTCTGCTGTCATCAGCTGTGGAGATCTTCTTTGACCTGCCAGCCCCTTTGCGATTAGTAAGCTCGCCTGTGCTCTCTTTCTTCTTAATAATCCAAAATAGTTTTATTCTTGGTTCTCAGTCTTGTAATGGCTTCTTTGACTTTCATTGGCATAACTTTGGTCTTCATGTTGATAAACAGCAATAAAAGTTTCCAAAGGTGATGGAAAGACTGGAGGAAAGACTAGGTGCTGAGAGCTCTCTTGTACCTGCATGAAGGAGGCAATTAAACACACCTGAGCAATGACAAACACCTGTGAAGCCAAGTGTTCCAAACATTATGGTGCTTTGAAATGGGAGGACTATGTATAAACACAGCTGTAATTTCTACATGGTGAAACCAAAATGCATAAACATGGCCTTTATTAAAATCTGACAATGTGCACGTTAACCACATGTGATTTTTTTAAATTACAAATCTCAAATTATGTAGTACAGAGGCAAAAGAGAAATGATGGGTCTTTTTTCCCAGACATTATGGAGGGCACTATATAGTGGTTGCATGAGATCCATCGTTAGACATTTAGGATCCATCGTTATGACCTTAAATACACAAAAATGCTGGAGAGACTCAGCGGGTGCAGCAGTATCTATGGAGCGAAGGAAATAGGCAACGCAGTCTGAAGAAGGGTTTCGGCCCGAAACGTTGCCTATTTCCTTCGCTCCATAGAGTTCGCACCCGCTGAGTTTCTCCAGCATTTTGGTGTACCTTCGATTTTCCAGCATCTGCAGTTCCTTTCTTAAACACGAGTAGCCTTGGATTGCCCATTGTTCAATCTTTACTTTGGTTTTTATCGTTCATTTGCAATCGCCTGGTCAAAGCCAGTATCATGTGCACAGGCAGACAAATCTTCCTTCTTAGCCAGTGGTCTAATTTAGCATAAATGTAGAGAAATACTTAGGGATATGTTGATTCCGATATTACATGGGTGATTTGCAAAGATTGGGAAGTTTCAGTTGCCTGATAGCTAATGACAATGTACTGGAGAAAATTATTCTTTGCCTGCATTCTCAGGAACCAGAGTTATTACATCATGCATTGGCAGGTTAAGTAAAGCATAGCTTAATGTACGGTGAAGCTTTGTTATATTTAAAGAATCATTATGGATCCTGTCTGTCAACCACATTTGTATTTAATGTACAGTAAAAGATCAACAATGATTATTTTGTGGTTATTTTCCAGCTGATTTCTGTTTTCCAATATTAATGGTGACATTTTAAAGTTACCAACATTTATTTTGTTTGTAAATATACTGACCGCGACTATTTATCACATTTCGGTGACTAATGTATATTATGGCACGGTTAGATGTATAATTCTAAAATTAACGCCTCCAATTTGAGCTCCTGTAGGTTGTTGCCTGGACGATTCAGTTTGTACTCATGTTGTCATAATTATTTTTCCATAAGGGTTTGAAAGCATTTTGGAAGGGCTGTTTGGACCTAGACATGTAAAAGATATCAGCCTATTTGAAGGTAAACCTTTTATTTCTCACAACTTCATCCAAAACAATCAAACGGCAATCACAGGATTTCTTTAACAATTTTTTACCAATGCTGAAAATTTAGAGAAATGTTCTTGTGATGTTCCACAGATTTGTATTTTGGAGGTGGGAGAGCCAGAATTACCTTCTGACAAGCTAAATGTTCCGTAAACTAATTATCATCCACAGTCTGTTACCTGCTCCAATGGAAAATTAATGGGTAATGAGAATCCTCAATATTTAGATGGTTGTGTTTAGCACTAGGCATAGGCATGAAGGGAAATACAATACATAAAGACAAAGTAAATATGTTATTTTATTAATGAAGTAAGGAAAATAAAAAGAAAGTAGATTTTATTGTTAATTTCATCTTGCAAAATGCCTCCAGGAAGATAGATAATTGGTGATTTTTCTACAAATGGATTTTCCTTTTACAATTTCATCAATTGTAACATTTATTTCTACTTTTGTGCTTAATTTTTTATTTTATTGACTTGTTCTGAGAATAGTAATTAGTATTTCTCACCTTGACCAGCTAGGTTACTGATTATTTTTATGAATTTGACAACGTGAGAAATACAATGCAAGGATTGGAACTCGAAGAAAAATATTAAATTTCCCAGCTAGATTCTAAGTACAACAATAACTGTAGATAACATAAGCTGTTGACAAGCCTCTGGTTTTTGTTAGCACAAATGATGCACGTTTATCCATTTTGGCTTTGATGTGTTTGTGTATTGCGCACTTTGCATAATTTGTGTTAAACTGAAATGATTAGCCTTTGGAGACAAACCACAACTTGGTTGTTGATGTAATTTTAAAAAAAAAGAGAAAATAATTTGTCGTCTTAGACCCAAATTGCAAGCATTGTGGATCTCCGTGGCCACATTGCAAAAGGATCTATTTTCATTTGTTGTAATTGAATGTGACTCTGCATCACCAAATAAATAAAGATGGGCACCAAGGGAATGTCAGTGGTTCTTTAAAAGTATTTCCTCACAATGTGGCAGAAGTGTTATTGGGCTTGCCTGGTATTGGCTTTCCTTTTAATGCTTAAAAACAGTTCTGCTGACTTAAGCCATATAGTGTTCAAGAAGGAACTGCAGATGCTGGAAAATCGAAGGTAGACAAAATTGCTGGAGAAACTCAGCGGGTGCGGCAGCATCTATGGAGCGAAGGAAATAGGCAACGTTTCGGGCCGAAACGTTGCCCATTTCCTTTGCTCCATAGATGCTGCCGCACCCACTGAGTTTCTCCAGCAATTTTGTCTACCTTTGAATATAGTGTTGGGCATGCATTATAATTTTAGTTCTTACACCCCTTGTGAGTGACTATTATTAACTGAGCTTTACATTAATATATATAGTTAATAATTTCCAGTACATGGATCGTTTTTATTGCTAAAACAACGAAGGATGTTACTAATGGAGAGGTGACATGATTCATTCTAGTTGCCATGTTTCATGTTAACTTTATACGATGCAGAATAAAGCTTTCATTAATTTATGCAGCAGCCTAAACTAAGTGGTAAACACTGCTGCTCACTGTTTTCCTGCACCATGATATCAGATGGTGCTCAATCATATTTCTGTTAAAAGCCGTGTTCAGTTATACGAGGAAATTTCACTTGCAACATTCTAGGCACTCGCGTGTATTTCTCTGACGGGGAGGAATTTTAAAAGTAGGGCCAAGTGTACTTCTTGTCAACGAAAATGTTGAATGGTTGTCATAATAGAGGTTGCTATTGACAGATCATTCACTTTTCCAAATGAAAAATGAATTGGTTGTTTGAGGAGTGGTGGCATGGCACGTGGGAAGAGACGACAAAAACAACAAAATTCAATCGTGCTAGGCTCAAATTATTCTTGAATTCCACATTATGTGCTCTCAGGTGTTTCTGATTGGTCATTTGGTGATAAATTGTCTCTTTTGTTGCTTGAGAAGAGAAAAAAATAAAGGTAAGCAGTTTGGAATACTAACATTATGATTTAATTTTAACGACTAGTCGGTATACTTGGTTTAGAACTAACTTGTTGTTTATTGTCAGGTTATGTATTTTTTGGTAGAAATTGTAATTTTTCAGCCTGTTAATTGCTCTTTTCTTGCTACCAGGCCAGTACCAATGTTGCTCTTAATTAATTGTCACGAGGTACACAAAGATTAAGAAGCAGATCTTACCATGATGTGTTGCCTATACAGTTTGCCAGTAAATAGAAGTAATTATACATTGGAAACACACATAGAGTTTGGGATATGTTCTCTGAAATGAGAACGTTAGGTTGGCACCAGTACATAATTTTAAGCAAAAAATAAACTTCCATCATGTTTATAGCTCTCCTGCTCTTTGTCTGTGTTTAGAAGGTCTCCTCGCTCTGTGTGTGTCTCTCCCTCACTGCTCCCACTCTGTGATATATGCTGCTCTTAAACCATGCTCATACCTATTCTTTCTTTATCTCACACCCTTTTATCTCCTCTTTGCACTATTTTCACTCATTTGCCAATCACCCCTGTATCCAACTATCACTTGTTAGGCTTTGCCCCACCCCTATCTCCCTCATCCAGCTTTTGCCCCCTGCCCCAACCACCGTCAGTTTGAAGAAGGGTCCTGATCAAAACGTCATTCCGTCCATACAGGGCTTCGGAGTCGGAGCAATTTTGGTGATGCTGTTGAGGGAGTTGGTAAAAACGTCCCGACTCCGACTTTAACATAAATCTGGCTCCAATAAAAATGCTCCAACAAGAGCTTCAAATTTGAAAAGGCATTTGCAGCGTTTCCACCCTAAAATTTTAGAAGTTGTAAATGAGACAGGTACAAGAGCCAATAAAAAATCTTACAACTACATTAAAGTCAGCAAAAAATAAATCTCTTGAGGGACAACCCGGACAAGCTGTAACAATGACCACAGACATTTTTAAGAAGCACCTTACCGAATGTTGTAAGAAATGGTGTAGCCTTAACTTTATTTTCACAACTAGCCTCTCTAGGCCAAAATGAAGAAATGGCTAAGAAACTAGGAGTTTCTCTGGCAAGGGAGTGTATCAGAAAACGTATACTTAAAGAAGCCAAGAATGAAAAGGAAAAGCTTCAAAAAACTCTTAAGCGCGGCTCATGTTCATTAAAATGGATGCCACCACTCGTCATCGATTTAACTATTTTGCCATCAATGCTCGATTTGTTGATGAAAACAATAAAATAGTAACTTGGACATTAGGGGTAAAGGACACCAAGGCACACCATGAGAGCATTTATTCTCCAAAACTTAGCGGAAGAAATTTTGAAAGATTTTGAAATTAAGAAAGACCAGATTCTATGCATCGTCACTGATAATGTTTCAAATATGCAAAGCACAACAGAAAAGATTAATAAAATTGAAGAAGAAAAAGTCACTACTGAAAGGTAGATCTCTGATGCAGATTCTGAAACTGAAACAGCAGAAATAGAACAGAATGATGAAACTTTAGATGATATTGTTGAGGAGACATCTCAGCTCTGTCTAAACCAACATATGCATTCTGCTGTACATACATTGCAACTAGCAATAAGAGATGGATTGAAAGAATGCCATGCAGCTACTCTGATAGGTATGGGGAGGCAAGTAGCCGCAGCAGCTAGGACTTCTAAAATTGATGCTTTCCTCCAGAGACGTGCAGGAAAGGGAGCTATTTTGAACCAAGCAACTCGCTGGTGCAACACATATATGATGATTAAGCATTTGCTTGACAATAGACAACAGGTGCTGGAGTAGGCCATTCAGCCCTTCGAGCCAACACCGCCATTCACTGTGAACATAGCTGATCATCCACAATCAGTACCTCATTCTTGCCTTCTCCCCATATCCCTTGACTCCGCTATCTTTAAGAGCTCTATCTAACTCTCTCTTGATAGCATCCAGAGAATTGGCCTTCACTACCTTCTGAAACAGAGAATTCCACAGATTCACAACTCCCTGGGTGAAAAAGTATTTCCTCATCTCCATTCTAAATGGCCTACCCCTCATTCTTAAACTGTGGCCCCTGGTTCTGGACTCCCCCATCATTGGGAACATGTTTCCTGCCTCTCGCGTCCAATCCCTTAATAATCTTATGTTTCAATAAAATCCCCTCTTATCCTTCTAAATTCCAGTGTATACAAGCCCAGTCGCTCCATTCTGTCAACCTATGACAATCCTGCCATCATGGGAATTAACCTTGTGAACCTACGCTGCACTCCCTCAATAGCAAGAATGTCCTTCCTCAAATTTGGAGACCAAAACTGCACTCTAGTACTCGGGTGTGGTCTCACTAGGGCCCTGTACAACTGCAGAAGGACCTCTATGCTCCTATACTAATCTCCTCTTGTTATGAAGGCCAACATGCCATGAGCTTTCTTCACTGCCTGCTGTATCTGCATGCCTACTTTCAGTGACTGGTGAACAAGTACCCCCAGATCTCGTTGTACTTCCCCTTTTCCCAACATGACACCATTCAGACAGAATCTCCCTTCCTGTTTTTGCCACCAATGTGGATAACCTCACATGTATACACATTAAACTGCATCTACCATGCATCTGCCCACTCACCCAAGTGATCTGTCCAAGTCATCCTGCATTCTCATAGCATCCACCTCACAGTTCACACTGCCACCCAGCTTTGTGTCATCTGCAAATTTGCTAATGTTACTTTTCATCCCTTCATCTAAATCATCAATGTATATTGTAATTAGCTGCGGTCCCAGCACCGAGCCTTGTGGTACCGCACTAGTCACTGCCTGCCATTCTGAAAGAGACCCGTTAATCCCATCTCTTTGTTTCCTGTCTGCCAACCAATTTTCTATCCATGTCAGTACCCTACCATCAATACCATGTGCTCTAATTTTGGTCACTAATCTCCTATGTGGGACCTTATCAAAGCCTTTCTGAAAGTCCAGGTACACTACATCCACTGGCTCTCCCTTGCCCATTTTCCAAGTTACATCGTCAAAAAATTGCAGAAGATTAGTCGAGCATGATTTCCCCTTCGTAAATCCATGTTGACTTGGACCAATCCTGTTACTGCCATCCAAGTGTGCTGCTATTTCATCTTTTATAATTGACTCCAGTATCTTCCCCACCACCGATATCAGGCTAACTGGTCTGTAATTCCCTGTTTTCTCTCTCCTGTCTTAAAGTGGAATAACATTAGCTATCCTCCAATCCACAGGAACTGATCCTGAATCTATAGAACATTGGAAAATGATCACCAATGCGTTCACGATTTCTAGAGCCATTTCCTTAAGTACCCTGTGATGCAGACCATGGGATTTATCAGCATTCAGTCCCAGCAGTCTATCCAACATTTCCTGCCTAATGTGAATTTCCTTCAGCTCCTCTGGCCACTAGTGCATCTGGGAGATTGTCTGTGTCTTCCTTAGTGAAGACAGATCCAAAGTACCTGTTCAACTCATCTGCCATTTCCTTGTTCCTCATAATAGGTTCACCTGTCTTCAAGGGTCCAACTTTGGTATTTTTCCTCTTCACATACCTAAAGAAGCTTTTACTATCCACCTTTATATTCATGGCTAGTTTACCTTCATACCTCGTCTTTTCTCTCCATATTGCCTTTTTAGTTATCTTCTGTTGCTTTTTAAAAATTTCCCAATCCTCTGGCTTCCCGCTCATCTTTGCTGTGTTATACTTTTTTTATTTTTCTACTGTCCTTGACTTCCCTCGTCAGCGACGTCGCCCCTTTAGAATCTTTCTTCCTCTTTGGAATGAACTGATCCTGCACCTTCTGTATTATTTCCAGAAATACTTGCCATTGTTGTTCCACTGTCACCCCTGCTAGGGTATCTTTCCAGTCAACTTTGGCCAGTTCATGACCCTCATGCCTCCATAGTCCCCTTTGTTCAACTGTGATACTGCCACTTCCTATTTTCTCATCTCCCTGGCAAATTGTATATTAAAACTTAACATATTATGGTCACTACCTAATGGCTCCTTTACCTCAAGCTCCCTTATTAAATCTGGTGCATTACATAACACTAAATCCAGAATTGCCTGCTCCCTGGTAGGCTCCAGTTCAAGCTGTTCTAAGAATCCATTTTGGAGGCACTCCACAAACTCCCTTTTTTGGGGTCCAGTACCAACCTGATGTTCCCAGTCTACCTGCATGTTGAAATCTCCCATAACAACCCTAGCATTACCTTTGCGACATGCCAATTTTAACTCTTGATTCAACTTGCACCCTTATATCCAGGCTACTGTTTGGGGGCCTGTGGATAATTTCCATTAGAGTCTTTTTACCCTTACAATTCCTCAGTTATATCCATACTGACCACATCTCCTGATTCTATGTCACCCCTCGCAAGGGCCTGAATTTCATTCCTCACCAACAGAGCTACCCCACCCCCTCTGCCCACCTCACCTGTCTGTCTTTTCGAGAGGACGTATACCCTTGAATATTCAGTTCCCAGTTCTGGTCCTCTTGCAGCCATGTCTCTGCAATTCCCACCACATCATGCTTGCCAATTTCTAACTGAGCCTCAAGCTCATCCACTTTATTCATACTTTGTGCATTCATATATAATACTTTTAATCCATTACTCCCCTCACCTTTCACATCGATTCCTATTGCACTTGCCCATACTCTCTTATCCCTTCCTGAGATTTCTGCCCCATTAAATCTGGTGTTTTTCTTAACTCTTCTTATACTCTCTTTCCCTTTAACTCCATCCTTATATTTCCAGTTTGTCTCCCCCAGAATGCTGATCCCCTGCCTGTTAAACCCTTCCTAGAAGACATTGATAATCCCAGTGTCTTACTGACTATAAGTCAATGGAGGTTGGTATCACAATTAGAAGAAGCTCACCCTCGTGCAGTCACCAAAAAGCTGCAAGCAGAGGATTTAACTCCTGGTACATTCCGATGGGAGTGGAAAAATTTAATATTTCACCTATCCAAAGCTGGAGGATTAATTGCTGAAGGAATTGTATCATCAATGAAGAAAAGAGAGAGTCTGCTACTTGAAAATCAGATATTGTTAGCAGCTGTCTATGTAGATCCAATCTTGTTGAGTGAAGATCAAATTGCTAAAGTAAAAGAGGCCCTTTGTGATGTTGCAATTTGGATAAAAGGGCTACTACCTGAAAAGTCAGAACCACAAAATGAAGATGGGGGTACCAAACCCTTCTCATCCTCTTGAAATTATGAAAGATTTTGCAAAATGTTTAGAGAGCAAAGCGTTCCCGTTTAAACGTGCAAAATCATCCTTTTAATTTTAAACCAATGGAATTTAAGCAAGATTTTCTTGGTGGTTTAAAAGAAGTAGAGAAATATGATCACTCATCTAAACTTACAGTACAAGAAGTCATCCCTGCCTGTCCAGAAATAGTCAAATTTACAGCTATGATAGTAACAGCCATACCTCCCACTCAGGTCAGCGTGGAGAGACTGATCTCCGCACTGAAAATAATTAAATCCGATTTAAGGGCTTCAATGAAAGAGGATCTGGCAGAAGCTAAGGACAAGTTATTAATACATTTTAGGTATGTACTTTTGTAGCAAACTTAACTACCTATGCATTTACTTTTAATTTCTATTGCACATGAGATTTTTTTTTGTCATAATTTAGCCATTTAGCTCATACCTGTGGTCTTAGTTTAATAAATTTTGGAGTAATGCTTTTATAATTTTTAATGCATTTGAATTTTAATTTTGTCTGTCCTATATGTATTTTTTTTCCTTTAGCGTAATGAATCAGGGATAGTATCAAAGTGAAGGATGATGCGTACAAATTAGCCAGAAAAAGCAGCATACCGGAGGACTGGGAGAAATTCAGAGACCAGCAGAGGAGGACAAAGGGCTTAATTAGGAAAGGAAAAATGGATTGTGAAAGAAAACTGGCAGGGAACATAAAAACTGACTGCAAAAGTTTTTATAGATATGTGAAAAGAAAGAGATTAGTTAATACAAATGTAGGTCCCTTGCAGTCAGAAACAGGTGAGTTGATCATGGGGAACAAGGATATGGCGGACCAATTGAATAACTACTTTGGTTCCGTCTTCACAAAGGAAGACATAAATAATCTGCCGGAAATAGCAGGGGACCGCGGGTCAAAGGAGTTGGAGGAATTGAGTGAAATCCAGGTTAGTCGGAAAGTGGTGTTGGGTAAATTGAATGGATTAAAGCCCGATAAATCCCCAGGGCCAGATAGGCTTTATCCCAGAGTACTTAAGGAAGTAGCTCCAGAAATAGTGGATGCATTAGTAATAATCTTTCAAAACTCTTTAGATTCTGGAGTAGTTCCTGAGGATTGGCGGGTAGCAAACGTAGCCCCACTTTTTAAGAAGGGAGGGAGAGAGAAAACAGGAAATTACAGACCAGTTAGTCTAACGTCAGTAGTGGGGAAACTGCTAGAATTAGTTATTAAAGATGGGATAGCAGCACATTTGGAAAGTGGTGAAATCATTGGACAAAGTCAGCATGGATTTACGAAAGGTAAATCATGTCTGACGAATCTTATAGAATTTTTCGAGGATGTAACTAGTAGCGTGGATAGGGGAAGAACCAGTGGATGTGGTGTATCTGGACTTCCAGAAGGCTTTCGACAAGGTCCCACATAAGAGATTAGTATACAAACTTAAAGCACACGGCATTGGGGGTTCAGTGTTGATGTGGATAGAGAACTGGCTGGCAAACAGGAAGCAAAGAGTAGGAGTAAACGGGTCCTTTTCACAATGGCAGGCAGTGACTAGTGGGGTACCGCAAGGCTCAGTGCTGGGACCCCAGCTATTTACAATATATATTAATGATCTGGATGAGGGAATTGAAGGCAATATCTCCAAGTTTGCAGATGACACTAAGCTGGGGGGCAGTGTTAGCTGTGAGGAGGATGCTAGGAGACTGCAAGGTGACTTGGATAGGCTGGATGAGTGGGCAAATGTTTGGCAGATGCAGTATAATGTGGATAAATCTGAGGTTATCCAATTTGGTGGCAAAAACGGGAAAGCAGACTATTATCTAAATGGTGGCCGATTGGGAAAGGGGGAGATGCAGCGAGACCTGGGTGTCATGGTACACCAGTCATTGAAGGTAGGCATGCAGGTGCAGCAGGCAGTAAAGAAAGCGAATGGTATGTTAGCTTTCATAGCAAAAGGATTTGAGTATAGGAACAGGGAGGTTCTACTGCAGTTGTACAGGGTCTTGGTGAGACCACACCTGGAGTATTGCGTACAATTTTGGTCTCCAAATCTGAGGAAGGACATTATTGCCATAGAGGGAATGCAGAGAAGGTTCACCAGACTGATTCCTGGGATGTCAGGACTGTCTTATGAAGAAAGACTGGATAGACTTGGTTTATACTCTCTAGAATTTAGGAGATTGAGAGGGGATCTTATAGAAACTTACAAAATTCTTAAGGGGTTGGACAGGCAAGATGCAGGAAGATTGTTCCCGATGTTGGGGAAGTCCAGGACAAGGGGTCACAGCTTAAGGATAAGGGGGAAATCCTTTAAAACCGAGATGAGAAGAACTTTTTTCACACAGACAGTGGTGAATCTCTGGAACTCTCTGCCACAGGGGGTAGTTGAGGCCAGTTCATTGGCTATATTTAAGAGGGAGTTAGATGTGGCCCTTGTGGCTAAGGGGATCATAGGGTATGGAGAGAAGGCAGGTACGGGATACTGAGTTAGATGATCAGCCATGATCATATTGAATGGCGGTGCAAGCTCGAAGGGCCGAATGGCCTCTACTCCAGCACCTAATTTCTATGTTTCTATGAATTGTGTTTTTTCAAGAATAAACAATAAAAAAGCCACACTAGCATAGCTGCAACCATTAGACTCAAAACTTTAATGACATGGTTTTAAAAGGTAGTCCGATGATTCATGTGAATCATGAATCATCTTATGAAATGCAATTTTGTGTAATGTCATAGAAACATAGAAAACATAGAAATTAGGTGCAGGAGTAGGCCATTCGGCCCTTCGAGCCTGCACCGCCATTCAATATGATCATGGCTGATCATCCAACTCAGTATCCTGTACCTGCCTTCTCTCCATACCCCCTGATCCCCTTAGCCACAAGGGCCACATCTAACTCCCTCTTAAATATAGCCAATGAACTGGCCTCAACTACCCTCTGTGGCAGAGAGTTTCCAGAGATTCACCACTCTCTGTGTGTGAAAAAAGTTCTTCTCATCTCGGTTTTAAAGGATTTCCCCCTTATCCTTAAGCTGTGACCCCTTGTCCTGGACTTCCCTAACATCGGGAACAATCTTCCTGCATCTAGCCTGTCCAACCCCTTAAGAATTTTGTAAGTTTCTATAAGATCCCCTCTCAATCTCCTAAATTCTAGAGAGTATAAACCAAGTCTATCCAGTCTTTCTTCATCATTAGCAGTTTTAGAATTATTATACCTAGGGGTCGGAGTCAGAGTCGGATACACAAGAAATCAAGGAGTCGGGTGTTTTGGGTATCGACTCCACAGCCCTGCCTCCATAGATGCTGCCTAACCCGTTGAGTTCCTCCAGAACTTTGCTGAATAATTCGGCATCTGCAGTCTTCTGTGTCTCCAGTATATAATTTGCTTCTCTGCCCTCCCTACACTCTGTAGTGACAAACTCAACAGTGGTTGAGCTTGACCATTGAGACATCACTAGGCTGGGGAGACCTGTGCATCCAAACGAAGAGAGGGGTAGACAGCAGCTTTTGTCATACAGCACCAGGATAGTATGTCAACACATGGATTGGGTGCTATCAGTCCCCAAACAATGTCCTGTACGAATGAATTCATTGAATATTGTCCAGTGCCAGCAGTTTCAGCACTGGGTGGCCACATTAGTTGACCTATGTGGCGTAACAATGGCCCGATCCAGCCATCCTATCCACACCGGACTTTGCTGTGGGAGTGCCAGTCAAGGACAGTTACTCATGTCAAGTTCCCAGCAGAACACTCAGCATGCAGCCCAGGTGAAGATCCTTAATATCTTACTGCTTGGCTGCCTAGAAGCTGGATAGCTGGAAGGAGCTTTGAATTTGGCCATGTTTATAAGAAGATTTCCTTCTTGCTCTGACGTGGGTTCTGTGAGACTCCCACACTGCTCCCCTTCTGCATATAAGCAACTATCCTCTTCAGCTGCAACCAGCAACACAATACAATCCTTAATAATGTTAGATTTTTTTTTAGACTGCTCGTTGTTTCCTGTCCTCGTGATGATGGGTCTGTGGGATCTTTTTTGTGGCCCTTAACGTATCATTGCAATTTGTAATTAAATCTTTTCTAGTATAGTAATGATCCAAAATAACAGATATTCTTGCAATTGTAGACAACAATCCAATTTTGTTTATACCCAAACGCAATCTTTATTTTAGATTCAGAAGATCCTTCCTTTACAGTTTTCCTAAATTTGCAACTTTTTAAACTTTCCAACAATTGTAGTCTTTTACTTTTGCTGGACCTCCTGAAATTAGATATCATGATTGCAAATATATATTAAAACATTGTTTTCCATCACAGAGACAGGATATCCTGATATGGATGGTATTGAAAGCAGAGTTTTTAAATATTTGCCTTTTCGGTAGTTTTTGCTGTGAATTTCAGGAACAATTAACTTAATTATTCAGTAAGGTAGCTTTCATATCTGCCTCCATTTATGAGTTAATCTTAAATATATACATAAATTATTTTAAAGCTATATATTGACCTGTGTATGGTAAATTGTTCTGTGGTAAATGTGTGTGTAATCTACCTTTTTACATTTTCTTGCAAGTGTGTTTTAAAAAAAAAAAAATTACCTCGTTCTTCTCCCTGGCTTGTTTTGTTTATTGAAACTAAACTTTGAATCATTTGAGAGGGAAGAATCTTATTTGAACAGTTGTGAGCCATTTACATAGTATGCCTCTCTCTCTCTCTCCTTCACTGAGGAGAGGAAGTAGGAATGAAACAAGTTTGTAAACAAAGCTACTCTGGTTAAACTAAAGTTTAAGCATTGTGTGCAGACATTGTTTCAATTCTGTTTTCTGTGTCATTTGTAGAATATCTTTCTCTATCTTCTAACTTTCTGAATACAATGTCTCATTTCTGCAGTTAATAGATTCTATGTTTATGCATTATCAACTGAAAGTTGGGCTTGGATATGAAGGCTGATTGTAAGAGTTGAATGCTGTGGCTATTTTCTAAGTACGTTGAAGTGTAGGACATAAACCAATTACGCCTTTCAGTAGGTTTCTGAGGGGGAGTACGTAGTGGAGTTTAGTTTTTCATGAAGCAGTGTCTGAGTTGCAAATTCAATGCGATTCATCTTATATCTGGCGTTTGGTATCTGTTAATTGCCACAATAAAATTGTGGAGATAATATGAGTTTGTATCACACATTCTTTGTGTATTGTGAAAGCTATTAAGAGTTCAACATGATATTTACAGTCATGCGATTCACGTTTTATTGCGGAGGCCATCAGCATATACATTCAGATTTTTGGAAAGTAAATCGGTGAACTGAGCAGTGTCTGATAGGTGCACCTGTATATGCACCTATGTAGTAGGAGTGGTATTTGAAGATGCTCTGGTACACCTTTCCAAAAGTTGCAACTGACTTAAGCAGAGCAGGTTAATTTTAAGTGGTGCAAGCTAATTATGTTTTCCTCCTGCTAAAGCATTCAGCTAACCAACAATGCAGCAGAAACTGATTAATACTACTGTATTATGTTAGCGTGCTGTGTAAAATTACTATGCTGACCTTTCACTGAAAGGACATGTGTTAATTGTACACTGTAATCACATGGTTATTTTGGGAGTGATATAATATTTAGCCTGCAATATTTGTATTGGGCCCTGGTTTGGGAGTTCTAAGAACAAAATTAATCTAAGAACAAAATGAATAGATGAATTGAGAAATGATTGGGGTCTCTTTACTTTGGATGTTGGGATTGATTCTGTGAATATACAATATTGCTTTCTGCCTATATCTTATTTCCTGACTGCATTTATTGCAATTCATAATATGCAGATATTTTTTACAAAGCACCATGAATGAGCTCTTCCCTTAAGACAAACAAAATTTGGTGATTAATGGCATTGTGAGTGGCTGGTGAACTTAGGAATGAATAGCCTCTGACCATAGAAAATGGCATTAGACATTTGATATTTACGTTTGTACCATGCAAGCTGTCAGTGTCTTGTTGGAGAACTAATAACCATAATGTCTCCACCTTTTACATTGTGAACTCTGAAAATTACCTCCTAGCTTCTCTTGGGGTGTAGGATTTATTCATTCTAAATCACAAGCTACAAGGGAACTGTAGGCTTGCTGTCAATGTTGAAAAGGGCAGTTACTAATACCGAAGTACTAGAGAAGCTATGCTGAACCACGTAAAAATAAATAATGCTGCCTGACCTGATGTGTGCTTCCATTCTATTTCTAGTGAATTTGAGTATTTGTGCGTCACTCTATCTTTGTATGTCACAAAGCACTTTCTCCCTGTGCTACCATGACGACGGAATAATAGCAAGTTGGGGTAATCAGTGATTGGCATTATCATCATAGCGCTCTGAAGCTTACTGCTGTATCATTATACCATTCCCATACACATATTTGAGAGAACTTTTAAAATCTTAATCGATTACAAAATAAGAGTATGTTCATCTGGAAAATACACATACTTAAAATGTAAAGCTTTGTTTATATTTATGTCTATGGTTCAATGAATATGTGTGAAGTGAGTTTTAGCATGTGGGTAACAATTACTTTAGATATTTTGTATTCATGCTAATTTATAATAGAATCTAGTGTAGCGTTGCTCTTCAAATTTATGGGTATATTTTAATTAAGAACTTGAAGGTATGTGGTACATTAGTATTTCTTAAAGAGGAAGCAAAACTACCCACAAAGGTATTACTTTTACACCTGGCAATTTGTAATATTTGTTTAGTGAATTTGGTTGTGCTTCCTGTTTTGTATTTGGTTCTAATTGCATATTTGCTTTTTTATAGGAACATTTATTTGCTCTTGAACAACCAAAATTAGAAGTTGGAGCTGAGACATCGTCGAGACGGGAACCACCCAAAATTAACCCCTTAGAGCAACAAGCAGAAGCATTTCTCAATGCTGTACTTCAGAAGAAAGGTAAAGCTTGGAACAGTGCCATTGTGGTCTATAGATCATCCATAGTTTACAAACGCCCATACATGCGAGCGTATGCTTGAAGACTGGAAGGATGAATTTTCCAGCTGCTGTGAGAACTAATTTTCAGCAATATCGTTGCATCTTGCAAAGAAATTTGAATGCCTGAGTTAAATGCTCTGGTCTAATTATGCGTTGCCGTTGGTTGACCTATGTTTTTATTTAAATATCATTTTAGGCAGTCGTATTAATGACTTGTGAACTGTTCAGGTGATGGGAATGAATCCTTGTAACTTGTGAATCCTGTATGTTGCTTGAAAAACACAAAGTACTGTTGTAACTCAGCATATCAGGCAGCATTTCTGGAGGATGTAGATAGGTGAAGTTTTGATTGGGGCCCTTCATGTTCCCCAGGGATGCTGCCTGACCCGCTGAGTTACTCTAGCACTTTTTTTACAGTTCCTTTGTGTCTCCTGCATATTCCTTCTTGTGAATGGAAGACTTAACATTGGATGAAAATTGTCTGAATTTTATAACCACCATGTAATCTGTCAATAAATAATTGTTAAAGTGGGTGTAAAAAAAAGATGGCAGCCTCTGACAGAGTTGACCACATAATTCCAAAGTCATCCAGCTAACTTATCAGGTTTCTTTCTCTCTAGTCATGGCCACAGAATTGCCTGCAGTTGGTTCTTTTCATGCACTGTCTCCTCTCGTATTCCCTGAGGTTCTATCCTTGATCCCTTCCTACTATCTAAAATAGTGAAGTATTAATAAAATAACATGAGTCCAGAAAATCTGTTGGTCAGGTGTTGCCAAAGTTCCATATGTGCCTGATTAATGGTGTTTACTGTATGTGGATTTTTGTTGATAAGGTGTATTAACAAGGAAGAGATAAGGGTATGTATACTTAGTTTGGCCCATAATTTTATTGCATAGTAGAACAGGGTCAGTTAGAGGGAAAGGGTTTAACATTCTTATCTTATATGCTTATCTTCACGCTACACCTCCATACATTGTTTTGAGGGTTTTATGTCATTGGTAGGTGTTTATTTTTTCATATTGCTAAGAACATGTGTAATGTGCTCAGAAAACAAATGTAGACTGTTTCTCATTTCATTTCGGTGAACTATTTCATTGTATGTTCTTCCTTGTCTTTAGGAAATGTATGATAACCCTGCACTAGATTTGTCTTGGGATCCAGCTGGCAGAAAGATTTATTAATGCTATGATTGAATATTTATTTTTACAATAGTAATGCGCACAGACTACAATCAGTGTTATGCTAAATTTGATATAAATGATATTCCCCGGCAATAGTTGGTTTTCTAACATTTTTAATGGTTTCAGCTATGTAAAAGATGAAAATATCGTTTTTTAAAGTGGTTGGTTAAACAAGTTTCTAAAACTAGAGGGCATAGGGGTAAAGTGCATGGGAGGAGATTCAGAGGGGATGTCTGGATACTCCAGACAAAGAGTAGTTTGTATTTAGGAGGAGCTGTTTAGGTGGTTTAGGCAGGAACAGTAACAAAATTGTGAGTGGCATAGAAACATAGAAACATAGAAAATAGGTGCAGGAGTAGGCCAATCGGCCCTTCGAGCCTGCACCGCCATTCAATATGATCATGGCTGATCATCCAACTCAGTATCCTGTACCTGCCTTCTCTCCATACCCCCTGATCCCTTTAGCCACAAGGGCCACATCTAACTCCCTCTTAAATATAGTCAATGAACTGGCCTCAACTACCTTCTGCGGCAGAGAATTCCAGAGATTCACCACTTTCTGTGTGAAAAAAGTTTTCCTCATCTCGGTCCTAAAAGATTTCCCCCTTATCCTTAAACTGTGACCCCTTGTTCTGGACTTCCCCAACATCGGGAACAATCTTCCTGCATCTAGCCTGTCCAACCCCTTAAGAATTTTGTAAGTTTCTATAAGATCCCCCCTCAATCTTCTAAATTCTAGCGAGTACAAACCGAGTCTATCCAGTCTTTCTTCATATGAAAGTCCTGACATCCCAGGAATCGGTCTGGTGAACCTTCTCTGTACTCCCTCTATGGCAAGAATGTCTTTCCTCAGATTAGGAGACCAAAACTGCACGCAATACTCCAGGTGTGGTCTCACCAAGACCCTGTACAACTGCAATTGCTATGAATGCTAACATACCATTTGCCTTCCTCACTGCCTGCTGCACCTGCATGCCTACTTTTAATGACTGGTGTACCATGACACCCAGGTCTCGTTGCATCTCCCCCTTTCCTAATCGGCCACCATTCAGATAATAATCTACTTTCCTGTTTTTGCCACCAAAGTGGATAACCTCACATTTATCCACATTATACTGCATCTGCCATGCATTTGCCCACTCACCCAGCCTATCCAAGTCACCTTGGAGCCTCCTAGCATCCTCCTCACAGCTAACACTGCCCCCCAGCTTCGTGTCATCCGCAAACTTGGAGATGTTGCATTCAATTCCCTCGTCCAAATCATTAATATATATCGTAAATAGCTGGGGTCCCAGAACTGAGCCTTGCGGTACCCTACTAGTCACTGCCTGCTATTGTGAAAAGGACCCGTTTGCTCCTACTCTTTGCTTCCTGTCTGCCAGCCAGTTCTCTATCCACATCAATACTGAACGCCCAATACCGTGTGCTTTAAGTTTGTATGCTAATCTCTTATGTGGGACCTTGTCGAAAGCCTTCTGAAAGTCCAGATATAACACATCCACTGGTTCTCCCTTATCCACTCTACTAGTTACATCCTCGAAAAATACTATAAGATTCGTCAGACATGATTTCCCTCCATAAATCCATGCTGACTTTGTCCAATGATTTCGCCACTTTCCAAATGTGTTGCTATCCCATCTTTAATAACTGATTCTAGCAGTTTCCCCACTACCGACGTTAGACTAACTGGTCTGTAATTCCCCGTTTTCTCTCTCCCTCCCTTTTTAAAAAGTGGGGTTACATTAGCTACCCTCCAATCCTCAGGAACTAATCCAGAATCTAAAGAGTTTTGAAAAATTATCACTAATGCATCCACTATTTCTGGGGCTACTTCCTTAAGTACTCTGGGATGCAGCCTATCTGGCCCTGGGGATTTATCGGCCTTTAATCCATTCAATTTACCTAACACCACTTCCCGGCTAACCTGGATTTCACTCAGTTCCTCCATCTCATTTGACCCCCGGTCCCCTGCTATTTCCGGCAGATTATTTATGTCTTCCTTAGTGAAGACAGAACCAAAGTAGTTATTCAATTGGTCTGCCATGTCCTTTGTTCCCCATGATCAATTCACTCGTTTCTGACTGCAAGGGACCTACATTTGTTTTAATTAATCTTTTTCTCTTCACATATCTATAAAACCTTTTGCAGTCAGTTTTTATGTTCCCTGCCAGTTTTCTTTCATAATCTATTTTCCCTTTCCTAATTAACCCCTTTGTCCTCCTCTGCTGGTCACTGAATTTCTCCCAGTCCTCTGATAGGCTGCTTTTTCTGGCTAATTTGTACGCTTCATCTTTTGTTTTGATACTATCCCTGATTTCCCTTTTTATCCACGGATGCAGTACCTTCCCTGATTTATTTTTTTCCCAAACTGGGATGAACAATTGTTGTAGTTCATCCATGCAGTCTTTAAATGCCTTCCATTGCATATCCACCGTCAACCCATTAAGAATCAATTGCCAGTCTCTTGGCCAATTCACGTCTCATTACCCTCAAAGTTACCTTTCTTTAAGTTCAGGACCCTTGTTTCTGAATTAACGATGTCACTCTCCATCCTAATGAAGAACTCAACCATATTATGGTCACTCTTGCCCAAGGGGCCACGCACAACAAGACTGCTAACTAACCCTTCCTCATTACTCAATACCCAGTCTAGAATAGCCTGCTCTCTCGTTGGTTCCTCTACATGTTGGTTTAGAAAACTATCCCGCATACATTCCAAGAAATCCTCTTCCTCAGCACCCTTGCCAATTTGATTCACCCAATCTATATGTAGATTGAAGTTGCCCATTATAACTGTT
Organism: Leucoraja erinaceus; assembly: GCF_028641065.1. NCBI lineage: Eukaryota > Metazoa > Chordata > Chondrichthyes > Rajiformes > Rajidae > Leucoraja > Leucoraja erinaceus. The sequence continues at coordinate 32,841,574 of NC_073391.1, read as the reverse complement.
TTACCTTTGTTGCACGCATTTCTAATTTCCTGTTTGATGCCATCCCCAACTCCACTACTACTGTTAGGTGGCCTGTACACAACTCCCACTAGCGTTTTCTGCCCCTTAGTGTTTCGCAGCTCTACCCATATCGATTCCACATCCTCAAAGCTAATGTCCTTCCTTTCTATTGCGTTAATCTGCTCTCTAACCAGCAACGCTATCCCACCTCCTTTCCCTTTCTGTCTATCCCTCCTGAATATTGAATATCCCTGGATGTTCAGCTCCCAGCCTTGGTCACCCTGGAGCCATGTCTCCGTGATCCCAACTATATCATAGTCATTAATAGCTATCTGCACATTCAACTCATCCACCTTATTACAAATGCTCCTTGCATTGAGACACAAAGCCTTCAGGCTTGTTTTTACAACACTCTTGCCCCTTATGCTATTATGCTGAAAAGTGGCCCTTTTTGATTTTTGCCCTGGATTTGCCTGCCTGCCACTTTATGCGGCAGGTATCATTCAAATACCTGCCGCATCTGGACAGGTATTTGAATGAACAAGAATAGAGAGATATGGAATTAATGCAGGCGGTGGGATTGATTTAGATGGGCATGATGGTTCGCAAAGACGTGGTGGGCTGAAGAACCTGTTTCTGTGCTGTGACTGTGTCTAACTATTTCATTCAGTGGTATCTGCATTATGCTTCTTTTTAAAAATCTGGGTACTTTAGCACTAACGAAGTCAAGAAGAAGGAACTACAGGCCTTTACCTGCTCCCTTGTAATAAAAAATGCTGTACATTTCCAATAAAATACGTAACATTGCTTCTCTTGTCTTTGCAGATAATCCATGGGTTGTGGACCCCACCATTACATTTGTAGTTCGTGAGATTATGCATCAAATGATCAGGGAGTTTGCCGCTGAATATACCTCAAAAACTAGCACTTCTCAGGACTCTATTGTACTCTCCAGCACCAAGGACCAAAGTACATCCAAAACGCCTGTTCTCGGTGCATGTGCTCTAAACCCTGTTTTAAGTGAGCTTCTTATGGCTGACCAAGATAGACCATTGGATCTCACCGTAAGAAAGTCTAACTCTGAATCAGACAGTCAAGGTAAGTCAAAGTTAGTCTTTTAACTGTAATTTACTTTTAAAAAAGCTGATATACTCGATGGATCTGGCAACAATGGTAGAGAGGAATTAATGTTTTAGATCAACGACATATCAGACTATCAGTTCAGAGATAGGCACAAAGTGCTGGAGTAATTCTGCAGGTTGGGCAGTATCTCTGGGGAGAAAGGATGGGTGAAGTTTCGGATCAGGACCCTTCTTCAGACTGAAAATAGAGAATAGGGAACTGGAGGTAAGAAAAGGCCAGAACAAAGTAGGACCAGCAACAGATGACTAAGGAAGGATAGAGCCCATAATGGCCCCTTGTTGGATGGGGAAGAGGTGATAACGAATGGATACAAGGATGTGAACAGTGGAGCTAGTAGGATGCCCAGGGTGGGGGGGGGGGGGGGGGGGGGGGGGGGGGGGGGGTGAGGGGTAGGGGAGGGAATGCAGGGGTTACATGAAATTAGAGAAATCAACGTTCATACTGCTGGGTTGCAAACTGCCCAAGCGAAATATGAGATGCCGTTCAGAAGTTGAAGTCAATTCAGAGTGTTAATTCCTTTTCTTTGTCTATATTTGCTGCCTGGCTTGCAGTCAAGATTTTCCTTATTTTTTAAATCAATTTAATTATCTGCAGTTTTGTTTTTGTATTAGTGTTTAAAATACTGTGTTGGCAAGTGTGCAATTCCAGGGAAACACATTTGTGCATAGGCGATGCTTGCATTTGCAAGTGCTTAGGTGTTGAGCTCTAAGCCATTGTCGGTACTTTCACTGAAATATATTAGAGGATGGGACTTGCACACAACATAGACAAAGATCCTCACCTAACCTGACTCTGCTGCCTTCACTGCACTCCAGCACTAAACTTTTATGGGAAAACATGGGGGACTCTATAATTTCACAATTCATCTCTGGAGTCAATAATCAAAGGCAAAATGGCTGATCATATAGGAAAGCAGAATGTAATGAAACCTAGTCCCATTCTCCCTTTAAACACAATGGGTTCAATGGTAAAAAACAAATAAAATGTGTTGAAGTTTTAATTGGAATTACACCCAATTGTCTGGAAAGTTTGCCGGTCTAGCACCAGAAAAGCATCTTTCCTTGTTAACGGAGTCTCTTACTATGGTTAATATCAACTGGTCTTTTTTCCAAATGCTTGCCTTTGTTGTCTGGATTATCTTATTTTGTGGAATAAGAACTATATGTGGATCAAATTTCTTCTGGATGGCCCAATTTGAATTTTAAATTGTAAATGATTTTATTCTGAATTATATTTTTATTACTGAAACTAAATGTATTTCAAAATGATCTCTTCTCGTATACGAGTTGTGAATCTGTGGAATTCCATGCCACAGGAGGCAGTGGAGACCAATTCACTGGATGTTTTCACGAGAGGGTTAGATATAGCTCTTGGGGCTAACGGAATCAAGAGATATGGGGATAAAGCAGGAACGGGGTACTGATTTAGGATGATCATCCATGATCATATAGAATGGTGGTGCTGGCTCAAAGAGCCAAATTGCTTACTCCTGCACCTATTTTCTATGTTTTTATGATTATGGCACCATTAGGAAAGATAAGCGTACCTGATGCTGTAAATTGATATCTACAAGAGCAATTGCCCAGGAGTGTTATTCCATTCTGTCAAATGCAGTATTTGTATACAATTTTATGGAAACCTATGTGAAATTTGTTGAAGGACAAATGGAGGTTTCCAGGAACATGATTATCAATAGCTTGTATTTTGGATAGCATAATGGATAGAATTAGATTGGAATAATTATTTTTGCATTTTCTGAATTTCCCGATGTCCCATGGTTAACAAACACACAAATCCAAATCTATATCGATAATCCTGCATGTAATCTGGTCTTTCTTTTTCCAAAAGGCGATGTAGAAAGGGGCTTAAGGATTTGACCCATATGTAGTGGATGAGTGAGAGGGGAGGAGATGTTACCAAGGTGTAATATTAATGCATAACATTGTAATGCATAACATGTAATATAGAACATGATTTGGACAAATGGAATATGGCATCTTTTCTTATATGAACAAATTTGAGGCTCATATTTGCCTATTATGAAAAATAAAGGGTGGAAATTGCAATAAACAGGAATGCTAAATCAGTGTAAAGGATTGTTGCCATTTTAATTGGACCAATTAATTAACTGATGTATTTTTGAGAAAGAGCTAGATAAGTTATTGGCAACAAATGGTTTTGAGGTTGTTGGAAATATGGATGGGTAGTCTAAACTGAAAGTCTGCAATGGCTGAAATGTTCTATGGTGCAAGTATTCTGAAATTCAAAAATACATTCAAGAGTATCATGCTGAAATAAAATCAAAATGTAAAAAAAAATCTTCTAACAGTAACAGCTTGCAATTATATCGCTCTTTTTACATAATTAGACAACCTAAGATGTTTCACAGAGGATTTGTCAGACAAGATTTGATTGCTAGCCATGTAAGGAGATATGAGAGCAGTGGTGAACATCTTGGTGAAAGAGGTGAGTTAGTGTCCCAAAGGATGTATGACAGCACAGCAAAAAGGTTTGGGAGTTTGAAGAAGCAATTTCAGAACTTTGCTTTAGCTACCAGTGGTAGAAATTGGTATCGTTGGGCTGAAATTGAGGGATGCAGGGTTTGCGGGGATGGGGAGAGTAGTGCATATGAAGGAATTTAAACTCCAGGTTGAAAATGTAATACAAAAAATAGAAAATTGTTCAGCAGGTGAGGCAGTATCTGCATGAAAAGTGAAGCAGTTAACATATCAAGTTGAAGACCATCCATTGGAACTGGGAAGGAGACTAAAAAGAGTTAGTTTTAAATTGCAGACTGTTTGGTGATGGGAGATGAATAGGATCGAGAGAATATCTGTGTTAGGTTAAGACCAGGGTTGTTATGGGATGAGTTATTATTAGAGGCAGTAAGGCAGTGGCAAAGAGATGTAATATGTTACAAATAACAAGTTGATGTGTATAAATGCAGAGGGGATAAAAATATAAAGATCACAGACTGATGCACACAATCAACAAATTCATCATCCTGGGGTTATTGATATGTATTTCTTTCTGCAGATGGAGTGCTTGATCTGTCTACCAAGAAGAGCTCTTGTGCTGGCACTGTTTCTGAAACCAAGTTTGTTGATTGTTCCTCTTCTGCTGTTTTAGCCAAAGGGTAAGCATGAAAATTGTCTAAAATTATTATCGTCCTTCAAGCATTTCATCTTTTCAAGTACACAAATAATGAACTTTGTCCACTAATTTTAAAGGATTTCTCCTTGACTTCATCAGTGTAAGAGTTGCGACATTATTTTAGATATCTTCCATCATAGAACATTTTATCAACTCCTTTCGTAAGATATTCTAATTACATAGTCCTCAATTAAATATGGTAGACACAAAATGCTGGAATAATTCAGCGGGTGAGTTTTTGTGTCTACCTTCGATTTAAACCAGCATCTGCAGTTCTTTCTTCCTCAATTAAACATTCCTTACTTTGATTATCTTTTAGGATTTTCACCTGATATTTTCTTTATAGTCTTAAGTGTTTCAATATTTTCGTTGTTCTGATCACATTGTAAATGACATACAAGGCATAAAATACCAAATCCTGAACCCCCATGTATGATGAATGGAAATTTAAATGTAAACATTGCCAGCCTCTTGTTTATCGTGAATTGTTGATGCTTGGAGAAGCCAAAGCTTCATTTGTACCATACAGTGCTAGCCCAACAGAGTTTCTTCTGCAGTTCTTAAATCATACAAATACCTCCATTGGAATGAATGCTTTCTACACCTTTCCTGACAGTGAATTTCACTATATAGTTATATATCTGCAGACAAAACCTTGCAGAAATTGGGCCTGGAAAACAATCCTCATTTATTGGTTGATTTCTCAAAAATGATTGGTCTTTTTTGAGGCGTAGGTTTAAGTTTTATGGAAAAAGATCAAGGAATCAGATAGAAATTGGGTGGCACTGTGGCGCAATGGGTGGCACTATAGCACAATGGGTGGCACTGTTGCGCAATGGGTGGCACTATGGCACGGTAGCGCAGTAGTAGAATTACTGCTTTGCCGCCAGAGACCTGGGTTCATCCTGACTATAGGTGCTGCCTGTACGGAATTTATACTTTCTGTGACCGCGTGGGTTTTCTCCGGGTGCGTCAGTTATATCTCACATTCCAAAGATGTACAGGCTTGTAAGTGAATTAGGTTTGGCAAAATTGTAAATTGTCCCTAGTGTTTACATATTCTGGTGCTGCTGCAAGTAAGAATTTAATTCTTCTATCTGGGACAAATGACAGTAAAACGTGTGTAGGATAGTGTTGGTGTACAGGGTGATTGCTGGTTGGCAAGGACGCGGTGGGCCGAAGGCCCTGTTTCCGCTCTGTATCTCTAAAGTCTAAAGTAAAGTCTAAATCTACCTCTTGATAGAATTAACGGATCTTGGAACCATGGCATGGAATTAAATTATGACTTTTCCAAATGAATGATTAGGGTTGACCACTCAAAGTGCCACTAGATATTAAAATATTATGATCTTGGACACTGCTGTGATCGGGAGATTGCAATACTTCTTAGTCAGGGATGAAAATTTAAGAATGTTTATGTAGAGGTGGCCGGAGAAGCAGTTAGGAATATTAAGAGGACTAATGTAAAAGTAGGGTATAAGGAACGAGCTGCCAGAGGAGGTAGTTGAGGCAGGTACTATCACAATGGTTCAAATACATTTGAACAGGCGTATGGATAGGATGGGTTTAGAAGAATATGGGCCAAACACAGATGGGACTAATGTAGATGGGTTATGTTGCTCGGTGTGAGCTGTATGATTCTTTGACATCTATAACAAATATGGATATTTAAGATACTCTAGAATATTATTCTGGTGTGTTTTTCTATAGCTTAGACCAAGGCTGATTATTGTGATTCCAGTGTTTTGCCAATGTCCTAAAGTGAATTTGTGAACTTTCCAATGGTCATGATTTAGTATTACACCACAGTCCATCTAGTTTGTGGAGATACAAGGAACTACAGATGCTGGTTTACAAAGAAAGACAAAGTGCTGATGCAACTCAGCGAGCCAAGCAGCATCTCTCGAGCTGCCCTACTGAGTTACTCCAGCACTCTTTATCCTATTGTATATGGTTGTGAGTAGTCCTCTAATAATTACTGTTGTAATTTGAAATAGAAAGGTTTTGAATTATTGTCCAGTATGTTACTGGATGATCATGACCGGATAGCATTGAAAGAACCTGAAATCAATGAGTGTCCATATGTTGTGGAGCAGACCCTCTTCCTCATTTCTATTCCCTTTGGGGGGAAAAAGAGAAATTAGTGGAGTAGATTCACCTCTTAAATATACAAAATGAAAAAGTAATTGCACTTAATGCCATGACACCATTTGATAGTCTCCTTTATGCACCCACTTCCTCAAAATAACAATTGGCATCTTACTCTACATTACTGAAGTAGTACAGAAGTACTTCACTGTGAATGGATTAGATGTGTTCTGTATAAGGATGTTTGTTTTTCTGGGTTGAAATTTATTATTTGAATTACACAGAGATAGGTCAATCAAATAAGTAGTTATGTGCCCTAGAAGTCTGAAAAAGTGTCTCGACCCGAAACGTCACCCATTCCTTCTCTCCAGAGATGCCGCCTGTCCCGCTGAGTTAATCCAGCATTTTGTGTCTAAGTAGTTATGTGCTTTGTATTGAGAAAAATATGGGCAATTCTTGTATAATAAGCCCTACCTCCTGTGTGATCCTTTCCTTGAAATATTTTGAGCCAAATAATTAATTTGTAGAATCTCACTGTATATTGCGTACAATAAAACATTTAATAGATTCCATATATTCTTAAATAAATAATTAAACAAAATTCATGACGATACAAAAATATGATTTTGGAGCATTTGCTCATTGGTTTCAGAGGCTCATGTTTCCTTTCAGAGTATGATGCTTCATAGGATTGGTACTCGGCAAAATGGAACTGCTATAATTTAAGGTTCATCGGGTTCCTAATGACCACTGCCTGTAAAAAAATTGCAAGAGAGCAAGATATTGAACAATATTTGTTTTAATGTAACAACACTGTATTCTGGAATGGATCAGCTATTTGAAAACTGATTTTATTTGTAAATGATCCATAAACCCCACTGTTTCCCATCATATTTCTCTGGTGTTAGATTAATATCATCTTTCCACTCTTTTGAAAACTGGTTTTCCCTAAGGCTGCTTGGTTGGATGTTACTTTCACACACACACACCGTTGAAGAAGAAGTGAAAATGCATGTTAGTCTAGAGTTTCCTTATTGTGGACTTTGGGACTTTAGACTACTTATGTGTGCTTGTACTTTTCCCTGCTCTTTACCAAAATGCTGGAGATATTTGGCAGATATTGTAAATATAATTGAAAGACATCTTCAGTCATCTAGTTTACATTTGATTATTTACTGAATAGAGCAGATTTCATGTTTTCTTAATCATCTGCCTTGCTTATGAATATTACCTTTAGATAAGTACCTAGAGTCCATAACATCTTTACATGAGACATTAATTTCATTAAGATTCAATCAATGCATTAGGTGAAATTAAAAGCCCATGGAAAAACCTGAAGGAAAATATGCGTCAATATTAAGATTGTTTTTCCAGACAAAATATTCTAGCTGTACATCTCATTGCATCTTGTGGGTTATTGCTAGCATAGATTTATTACTCTATTTGTTTGCTTAATGAAAATTCTCGAAAATGCTTTGAGAATTGCTGAATTATAAAGATAGAAATTTAATGCCTAAATTATTTGTCTTAAAACAAAGTACTTACTGTATTTGAGTTGTCACTTTTTTTTATATAAGGAAGGCAACTTTCTTTTCAATGTTTCCATGCCCGAGACAGAAATCCATAAGAAACAGAAAATGTGTGTTGTTTACAGACATAACTAAACTGAAAAAAAAAAACTATTTGCAAATGAATTTGATAATGAACCTTGTATTTCAGTAATAAAACACATTTATGTGGCGGTCTCTAACTTCACGTGGTTTGTGAGGGTCAAGGCAGTTGATCATCATGTCCACTTGTGTTCCTGTGACATTGGACTGAGAAACTGAACAAGGCACATATTGTGAAACTCGAGTATGATACAGGCCAACCTTTGAAGAATTTCTGTGAGCATATTAAATGGGAAATAGTTTGGGGAAATATTCTAAGTGCCCAGATTCTGGCTTTAAATTCTTTACTCTCTCTTTACAAATAATATATAAAACGTTCTTGGAACCTATTTTCTGATGGGATTTTGCACCCTAAGTAGCACTGTATTAATGTTAATCCTATGAAGTCCTCTTTATCAGCATGCTACAACTTTACACAAAAGTAATACATTTACTCGTACAACAATATAATTACACCATGTTCTCATTTTATTGTTTATCCTGGAATATTTGAATATCTTTTAATTAAAATTATGGCAATGAATCTTTCAAGAGCAAAGTGCTGTGGCTTATAAATTTAGTTATCTTTCATTGCCCATCAGATTTGCAGGTTGAAATTTCAAAATGGACTGTCATATGCTACCGTTCTATTAATAGAGTGAATATAAAAGCAGTAACATGAATCCCAAATGTCTCATTTGGCTACTGCAATAAATATCCAGGCCACAAAGACCAAAGTGATAGTTTGACGCCAGGTATGCACCAATTAATATAACCATTGTTGGGTGGAAATTGGGATACTAAATTGACTTGGAAACAATTCTACCCCATTCATCTATTCAATGATCTTCAATAGAAAGTACTCTTATGTGGATGAGAGCAGAATGAACTAATTTGTAACCATAGAATTTTACCACATAGAAAGAGGCCATTTGGGTAATAATTTGAAAGAACTCTAATTAATCCTACTCTGCTATTTCCCTTTGGCCCTACAAGTATTCCATTTTCAAAGCTCTGTCATCAAATACCTTCCTGCACGCCTTTCCTTGTTCCCGAGTGGGCCATTGGGGAAAGTATCAGGTGGTCTTAGCATGGTGGAATTGTATACCCTGAGTCGTGGTTGCGAAAGTATTCACTGGGAATCACTTTGATCAGCGTGATGAAATTATTGATAACTTTCAGGTTGGGTTCATCAAAATAGTAATTTTAAATTGTTTTCATTACTGAAAAAAAAGTGAAATAAGTTGATGAAAGTGGGGTTTGTTCAAATGTTTTAATATATTGTGGCATTGACTGTTGTATCTGAATCTTTAGCTGACTCTTATTACTTGTTTAGAGGTAATATTCCCTTTGCATTTGTAGAGTGATAATGCATGTTAAATGTAATATGCAGCAAAGCTTGTGTGTGTGTGTGAGTGTGTGTGTGTGTGTGTGTGTAGAATAATCATGCAGGTCAATTCAACAGAAATTACTTCACTGTTAAAATACATTGGCTGCCCTTGCAGTTGTAGCTTTGGTATTTTGGAGGACTTCATCCCTCAGTTTAAGTTATTTCAGAATGTCAGCGAATATTTTCTAAACATTTTATAATTAATAGAAATAAATCTAAAATTGATGCAGAGGCTGAGGCTATTAAAATCTATAGATTCATAGTAATGTTACCCAAGCAAGGTCTTCTAAGAAAGGAGTGACCCCATCCATCCCTTCCTGCCTGTGCAAGTCCTGCTCACCTGAGTTTCCTTCCATCCAATCCTAGGCGTCCTGGGAAAACCGGACAACAGCAATGGGACAGCGAATCGCAAAGTGTTGAAGGAGTACTTCCAAAGTCGTTACGAAGCTTTCAGGCCGTGACACAGGACGGTTATGGATCTTCTGTTATTCTCAAAATACCAGTGACTCGATCAGCCCACAAGGGTGAGGAACCTATCAACAGGAACGAGGCATCTCCCACATCCAATTTAGGGCCAACTTCTCAGCACCGTGGGCAGCACTTAGTTCTAGCCAGAGAGGCCCCCTGGGCCAAACCACATTATGAGTTCAATCTGGAACATGCCAGCTTCAGGGGAAATGATACACGTGCCGATACCAAGAAACTTTCTTCGCACTCATTTACATTTCAGAGGGGATCAGTTCAGACAAAAAATGATGCAAAAAAAGACCAGGGCCATTTTGCTTCTGTAGATTTGAAGATACCACAGGTGCGAGGCATGGATCTCACTTGTGGAACCAATGCCACAAATCATCACACGTGTAGCTCTTTGCTCCTGAATTCACAGATTGAAAGCGCACTTCATAGGAAACTCAGAGTGATCCTCCCAAAGCAAAATCTGTGGCACAGGAAAGGGGTGGTGAATCTGATCGATGGAGGGCACGATTCCTGGGACTCATTTGTGGATCAGCCAACCTCCAGTAAGCATCAGGGCACATCTGAGCAAGAGGGTGACTCAAAGCAGCCCAGAAAGAAACGAGGACGCTATCGACAATATAACAATGAGATTCTGGAAGAAGCGATCACTGTGGTAATGAATGGGAAGATGAGTGTCTCAAAAGCCCAAAGTACTTATGGAATCCCACACAGTACCCTGGAGTATAAAGTGAAAGAGCGACTTGGTACTTTGAAAAACCCACCGAAGAAGAAACTGAAACTCGGCACTGAGCCCCAAGAGGCGGATGACGGGCTAGAACAGAGTCTTAGCAATTCTAAAGCTGAGTAGGGTTTTGTGTTGGTGCTAATACCTTTTTGGTCTGGGTGAGCATTAGCATAACAACAATTTAAAAAGACACCATGGACACCATGGTAGGGATGAAATTGGGGTGGGGGGAGCTTCTGCTATTGAGAGAAGCTAGAAATCTGAAGTTTAAAAAAAGGGAAAGCTGGAATAAGTTGTGATGAAAGAACATCAAGCCGAAATATTACCCCTTTGTGAATGCTGGGTATTAACGATTTCTATTTTATTTAGAGCAGTATTATGGTCCAGTAAATAGCAAGGATTGAAATATAATATTTTCCTGAATTCAATTTGTGCATCTTTTTGCACAAAGATGTATGAACTGTAAGTGAAATAGATTTTGGAATCGCCTAGAAAGTATCAGTGCAAAGGTCAACGGCGCTTGCAATAGGATCGCCACACGTATGTAGCTTTCTATGAAATTGAGTTGATAAATTGAACGTCGGTAACCTACAAGGCAGGGCAGGCACTTTTCATTATATAAGTGTTTTCTGTTCTACATCAGGACAAGAAATGCAACTGACTTGAAACGGATTAAGTTTACATTCTGGGCATTTCTATCCAAGCAAAGAAACGAGAATATTTTTTTAACAAACAATTTTCTGCCCGTTTAAATTACATTTCGGAATTTGGTATATTAAACCAGTCAGTGTTTTGAATTTTTAGAAAATGGGAAAATAGATTTACACTTTAATTTGTTTAGAGTCTGATGCAGAAACACATATGAAAATGGCTCTTTGCGTTATTGGTAGTTTTGAACAAGCGTCGAGATTTATTTCGTAGTGGATCAGAAATATCCAAGACTAGGCAAGTACATGGTTCTCGGCACTCAAAATGTAACATAAATAAAAGAAAGAATATAGGTCAGTAATTTCATCGTTTGCCTGTTTGATCTCCAACCTCCTGTTCGTGCGAAATTTAACTGGAAATATAGCGAGGCAGCAGCGTGCTGAGAATAAATATCACTGGCACCGATTATTGAGCTAATTGTATATATTTATTGAGTAACATCAATTCCTGTTTCTCTGTCCCCGCCGTTTTTAACTAAAATGAAACAGGCACATGCGGCAGCTTCTAACCTTGCTCACAGCGGCGGATTGACGGCTGCTGTAACCAGTCGGGGAGTTGCACTCTGTGCTGAACCAATCGGGGCCACGGCAGGCGGGATGTCTCGGGTCCCTTTCACCAAGGCTTGTGGACTCCTGGGATGTTACTGTAGTTGTGCCTTTTTTTGGGGGGAAAATGTCTTTTGATCAATTTCCCTAAATGGAGTTCAAAGGCAATGGAGTCATTGTGAACTGGAAATCGTCTGTATGAACTGTAAGTTGATTATAATGAGTAAATAGGCTCCAGAGAAAAAAGCTTTTTTTAAAAACTGTTCTCTTGCTGTTTGACCCAGATATTTAAAAAAAACAGACGTGCTCATTCACTTAGTCCTCGAAATTATTTATTTGGTAACTCGTAGCAAATCAAGATGGATTAGTGGAGCAAGAAGGTGAAATAGAAGCTTGGCTGTAGATAATAAAAGAACGTTTTGTTATGGCTACGCTTTTATTTGATATCATTGGGAACAGGCCTAGTTAAAAGGCAACGAGGAGCGGAGCTCTTGAAAACACACAAGAGCTTTCTGTACGGTCCACCTCTGTACGGTCCGCCCATCATCTCCGCTGTCCTTCCCTCATCTCTCCTCCCGTGCTCGTGTTAATCGCCAATATTTAAACCTTGTTAACCTGCTGGTGTTTCTTTTGAAAGATTGTTTCAATGTAATTAATAGTCAACATTGAACCCCCCACTTCACCCCTAATACTTCCTGTTTGACATGCTATTATATTAGGCGCATTGGTTCGATGCGAGTGGTCTAGCCTTATTTTAATTATGTTTAATTACTGTGAAAATATTGCTCCGAACAGCATCTTTAGACTGGAAAATATTTATTACCGATGAAATTTATATTTCCCAAAGAAAGAATGGCAAACATTGGATCTTTGCGCGCAAACAAGTTTTACATTAACACCATATAGTGAATACTAACACATTTTGTAAAATTTGTAAGACATTCTGAAGTTGGCACTGTTGTTTGATAATGTTTTGTGTAGTTGTTAACAGATCGGTAAGCGTCGAATATGTAGTGTCAGTTTTAAAATGTCTTCTGTCAGTGTAAATTTCATAACTTTATTAATATTTCGTATGAGAGTACTGGATTTAATTTGAAAAGTGTCAGGACTTAATGGTCTTCTATCCCACAAGAGGGCACAGTTGTGGCATGTACAGTTGATTACATACCAGGCTGATCTGAAGATGGCACACAATCTTTTCCCATCTTTACATCTGGATCTTAGAGGACGAGAAAGACTTTATAATTATATTGTTGCAGCTTTTTAACATTGTAAGGGAGCTAAAGTATATCTAATCTAGACATTTGGCCAATACATTACGTCTTTGAATGCCAGATAATATTTTAAAAGTATGTGCTCTGTATATATAAGAATATCAGTGTAGGGCTAGTATACACTAATAACTGGTGTAGGGTGAAAAGCTATTGTGTCGGTATAACTGCAGGATTAAGAATCAGAATTAGATTGGTAAACGGTTTATTTTGGAAGGTTTTATCATTTAATGCCAAATCTGTTCAAAACCTATCTTACAGGAAATATAGCAGGAAATTGGGGAAACAATATGAGGGACATTTTAAGTGTAGGTAAGATTTGTAGTTGTAAGTTGATATGTATGGTGCAATTTAAAGGTGTAATCTTTACATTGGATTGGATACAAAATTGCAATTGGAGTTACTGAGCAATGTGAAGGGTTTTTTTTAAACTGGAAAAGTGGATCATTATTTGATCTTGTTGAGAAATAAAATTGACTATTTCATTCTCTGATTAGGCATGCACTTAACTTTAGAACCAAGGTGCTATAAAGAATAAACAGTATTATAGTACAGTTTAGACACAAAATGCTGGAGCAACTCAGCGGGACAAGCAGCATCTCTGGAAAGAAGGAATGGGGTCGTTTCGGGTCGAGAACCTTCTTCAGACTGATAATAGTACAGTGTTTTGTGATATCTGTGAGAGCTAGGACTTGGCTGCTGCATCACTGCATTTTATCCAGTTTGTTTTCAGGTAAAGTAAAACATTTTGGTTAATCACTTCCTCCCACAAGGAAAGGAGGAAATACAATCTCAGGGTCATATATTGCTGGATTGCTATTGTAAACATGAAGAGTAAAGTTGCAGGGGCGTGTCTGGGTTGTAGGAGGTAACATCTGAAGAAAAATGAACCAAGGGATCTGAGGGAGGGCGGGATGGGCAGCTTATCTTGCAGTACTGAATAAAGCTTGGGTTGTTATGGCCTTTTTCTGAAATTCCACTTGCTGTTTTTAGTGGAAGCATACATTTTGTTCTGCTTCTATACACAGTGCAGAGGAATGCATTGGCCATTGGTACATTTGGCACCATTATATCATTTTGCAGCATTAATGGTACTTAAAATAGGAAGTTAACAGGTGGGGTGGGTAAATGGCCTTTTGTTGTCTATGCAGAGACATTAGTTTGAATTGTAGACAACTTGACCATTTCAGAGTGAACCTGTTGTTACAGTGGTGTTGTAGGTAGTTCTGTGTCCTCACAGTTGTAGTGTAATGGACATAGTCCTGATATTGGCTACTAGTTTTAGTTTTTAAATTGTTGATTTTTTTCAAAGGTATTTCATTAGAGTTTGCATGTACCTTTTTCAAAGGTGCTTCCCATAACTGCTACAGGGGTTTGCCAAAGGAGTTCTGGCATGATAATCGGCACTGTAAATTACCTATAGTATAGGTGGGCAGGTCTAATGGACATCTGTGAGAGAATAGATTACAGGGAATTTAGTGGGGGAATAGCTTTGATGGTATTTCTGACAGTCAGCATTACATTTAACTGCATGATGTCCGATATCATAAGGAAAGCATGAAATAATGTGAAGTCTTCAGACTTTAATTGTTATAATGAATAATGTTTTTACCTTTAATGTTTTATAGTTGCCTTTCATTCTCACTCATAAATCTACACACTTATGAGTCGATTCTTTTTGGGATGTACGATTTTGTAAAGTGAGCCTTTTTTTTGCGATAATTATAGCATAGAATAGTGCCTGTTTTGCTGTTAGATAATTGTTTAAATTTGTGGAATCATTTTCCTAATCTAGATTAGATTTGTATTCTTTTAAATTTACAATTGCATATAAGGTGGTCAGTGAGTCTGTGCTGGGCCCTATAGAGCAATTACAGTAGTCATGTTTTCCTCAATTTCCTCTGCAACATCTTTGACATACAAACTCTTTGCCATTAATTTGCTCTTCAAGAGTAAATTACATTAGCCAGTAAACCTGCCAGTACATCCTTGATGAGGAAGCAACCTAAAGTTCCCAGGTGGTGATGGAGAGAATATGCAAATGCTGTACAGATAGCATGCAAGATTAGTATCAAACTGGGTCCCTGGAGCAGAGGGGCAGGAGCACAAACTGCTGTGCCATTGTGTTGCTTGGCTGACATAAGAAATGGTCCCTTAATCAAAGCAGCATATATTGACAAAGGTGTTTGCTTTCATGAATTGTTAATAATCAGATGTCATTTGGCTGGACATAGCTGTTGTTGATTCAAATACGTTAACACTATAAGTTTCTCCAGTTTAAAAAATATATATATATATAACATAAAAAGTTGAAACCTTGACTCAATACGTTGCTCTTAATGTGTAAAAAAAATTTATAGTAATTTTATCCTTCGTTTGTACAGGCCTTCAGTGTTAGATGAAATATAAACATGGTCATTTTCAGTGGTTCTGCAGCCCATTGTGCATCAAAGAGTGATGGGTCTTTGCGCACTCAAAGCCTGATCTCTCTATTCTCCAAGTTCATGTTCTCGATTTTGATGAAGTATTAAAGAAGTTGACAAAGGAACAGCAGGTCACTTTATTTAAATGACTGAGTAGTTTCATAAAAAATAGTTTCTGCTGAAATGGAAGTTTTATTTTAAACTTACATTTTTCAAGAACAATTTTAGCAAATGCATTTTGTTTATTTTTTTATTATTTGAAGGAGTGATTTTTAGTGTCATGTGTCCCTAGGAATGCACCCAGGTTAGTGTGTCATTGAACTTGGATTAATCACTGTTTCACCTCCTGATTAGCGTATCACCATAACTTCATCTTTAAAAGTTCTTCCTTGATTTTAATTTCATGATGTAATGGAGGTTACTTAACTGAACACCTATTAACAAATATTTTGTTGGTATATATATGAATAAAAGGATCGGCCCCGTAATGCTCCCGAGACTACAAATGCAGAAACAAGTCCCATACATAAAGAGCAGAACGATACTTCAAAGCTGCAGTCTCTGATGTCTTTTAGAGTTCAGTCTTAATAATATCTTAGTGTTACGGTAAATTGCTGCAGGCATTAAAACTACCAGAGAGCTCTAATTATTTCAGTCTGCGTCTGTTGTAATTAAGGTGTTAAAGTAGAAACAATTTATGGACCAGAAGCTCAGATAATTGTGATTCTAAAATGAAATGTCTTGGACATTTGAATATGCCTTGCCTGCATTTTTTTTGATCCATTTCAAATTTTTAAATTGTGTTCACTGTGGTGTTTTTTTAACATCTAAATTGTAGATAGTTGTGCATTTAATAATTCTGAAGTAGGACAAGAATGGGAACATTTCCGGAATCTGACATTCGATTACAAAGGCTTGCATATGATCATCTTGGACAAAATGTTTGCCTCGGTTAACCAAGAGCATTGACGTTTTGTCACCTGATGTGACTGCCTTAAAAATATGCATTTGTACGTCTGTAGGAATCAATAAAGTTAAACATTTCTTCAGCCTTTCAAGATAGGTGGTTGTGATGTATTATCAAACATATTCTGCTGGGGATTTGATCTGAACCAAAAGAAAAGAATACAAATGCTAATGCTCACCTAGAACATAGCTCATGACAGTGAAATGGCTGATGGTATTATGCTGTGTTTGTACTGCGATTGTCTTAAAACTTCATATCTAATTATACAACTCCATTTTACTAATATATTAATATGAGAGTTGTCATTTTTCATCAGTAACCTTGCAGCCTTATTCATAACCCTTGATGATATATTGCAGGATCTATTTAATGTTTGTGTTTTGACACTGCTGTTTCAATTCCATTGCTAACGTGCTAATTGTCTCACGAGTGCTGGCAGAACTGCGTGATTACATTGATGTCGTTTTCTATGAATTCAGCATAAAAGATTTTGTGAAGTAATGGGTTTTGAAATACAGAAACATTGAGCAGCTTACACTAATGTGTAATTGCTGCCTTTTTTTTAATAGGCTGTCAGAGAAGAAGAGATTACCTCAAGGCCAAATGATTTGTATTTCTTTTGGAAATCAAATATAGAGAAGTCTCCCAAAGTATTCATATCCACCTCTCTGTGACTTCAGAAAAAAGTTGAATGAGATCTTATTTAATGCAAAATTAATTGATTGTGACTAGCTTGAGATTTATTAATTTATTTATCTATTTATTTATTTATCTATTTATTTATTTATCTATTTGTTTGTGTTTCTTGAAATGCATTCATGTGAAGTGTTTTATGCTTTATTTGCCAAACATGAATTTGAGCCAAGTGCTGGAGTTGTGCTATTTTCTAGCTTTTTTTCTCTCGGCAATGTTAATGTTTGAATGCAAAACATTTAAGATACTTTTTTTTAAGCATGTTTGTCATCTGGTCTTCAGAGTGTTATATTTGACAACTGAAGAGTTGTATTCACAGAAACCAGGCCCTAGCATAACTCATCTTGCTGTTTTAGGTTCTGTACTTGCATTTGCAAGTTTGAAACAAGTATATTTTCTGTTGGGATGCTTTTCATGATTTTGCCTGCATAATAAGGTTAAACATGTTGCTGTGACATTACTTCAAATGACAGGTACACCATCCTTTAATAGAAACGAAGTTCATTCTAAACAAAATTACAAAGACTGAAAGTTTGCCATTGTGGGGAAAACTTTGAACTACCTAATTGGATGTAATTTCAATGTGGCGAAGTATAATAGTGTTCACAAATGAAGATAAGAATCTTCTCTACTAGAAAATTAGCAAAGGCATCAATATAAGCATAATGGAAGATATCATGGTGTGATCTGAACTGTAGGTAAAGCAACCTCATTAGTTTGGCATCTACAGTCACAATCAATTTTATAATTATGGAAAAAATACATTTAACGCATGAAAGTTATTTAATGGAGTAAAGTTTCTATAGTCAGTGTAGTCAGCAAAGACCCACAATGTAGTACGCCGAAGTACGCCAACATGGTATACTAAATGACAACCTCATTAAGTTAGCCAGTGGGAAATGAAAATATATCTCTTGTGTTGAACTGTTTATGGTAAGGTAAAGTATTTGGAGCTGTAGGTATTAGTATGGTACAGGTGCATGCTTAATGCCATCATTGGGAACTTCAAAAACAATCCATTCTACAATACCAATGTCTCCTGTATCTTGTTATAGGCATAAAGGGAAATAGTAATGCTTTGTTTCTTATGAATGCTAGCGAAATCTACAGTAGTTACAAATGTCATAATCTGGTGTAGACAATAGTCAATTGGTGCAGGAGTAGGCCATTTGGCCCTTCGAGCCAGCACCGCCATTCAGTGTGATCATGGCTGATCATCCCCAATCAGTACCCTGTTCCTGCCTTCTCCCCATATCCCCTGATTCCGCTATTTTTAAGCCCTATCTAACTCTCTTGAAAGCATCCAGAGAACCTGCCTCCACCACCCTCTGAGGCAGAGAATTCTACAGACTCACCACTCTCTCTGAAAAAAAGTGTTTCCTCGTCTCTGTTCTAAATGGCTTACTCCTTATTCTTAAGCTGTGGCCCCTGATTCTGGACTCCCCCAACATCGGGAACATGTTTCCTGCCTCTAGTGTGTCCAAGCCCTTAACAATCTTATATGTTTCAATGAGATCCCTCTCATCCTTCTAAACTCCAGAGTGTACAAGCCCAGCTGCTCCATTCTCTCAGCATATGATAGTCTCGCTATCCCAGGAATTAACCTTATAAACATACGCTGTACTCCCTCTGTAGTTTCTCAGAAATCTGGAAGAAAGTACTAATGTCCACACTGGCATATAGAGTTAAAGAGTCATATAGCATGGGAACAGGCCCATCGGCCCAACCTGCCCACCGCGACCATCATGTCCCATCTACACTAGTGCCACCTGCGTCATCTTTTAACATTGAAACGCATTTCAATGTACCTTACAGAAGTAGAATTTACTAAATGGCATAATAATTAATTATCCAGCAAAACTTCAAAGATTTCCACCTATCCAGCAGGACAAACCATTGGGAGAGATGTTCCGGTGAAGGGCCATTCATAAATTCTGACGTGAAACATCAACTTAACAACATTTTTTTTGAGTGATAAATTACTTTTGGCAAGGAATGAGTGAAAATGGAAAAACCACTATTGAAGCAGATATAAATATATCAAAATTCATTTGCTGCAACTCACTTCTGCATCGCTTCCATCAGTGATGGAAGCACCGGCTTAAAGGCCCAAATTGATGTTGCTCCTTATGCTATCGTTCCTAACCGGTTTATTGCTGAGGGAAAAATCAAAGAATTTCCCTCCAACATCAAAATAAATCCTTTTAATGCATTGATCTTTGGATGTGGTTATCCCTTTAATATAGATCTGTTTTGAGATGTTTGATAATTTGTATGTTTTTTAATTATTTGTCCCTATAAAATTGAATTCCAAATGCTAATTAAGTTCAAACTGCAAGCGTCAGTTCCTTGAAAATGAGTGCCCTTTGTACAGCGCATCACTAAATTTAATTTAAATCATTGCAGTTGATCATTGTCTTATATTGAAATGGATTCTAAATTCAAATTTTACATTCCATTCTCCTATTTTAAATTATCAAACCATTTATGCATTTTTCTTTCACAACTGTGATACATTTAGATTGTTGAATGTAATCTTGACTCAAAAGCTGTGTTTATCTGATTTTTCTAATCCAGGTAATGGGTTGTCATGGAAACTATGACCAAGACTTTAAAGAGATCAGGTCAGGGGCAATATATCTCATTTGTGAAACAAATTGGTTGCGCTACAGCACAACAATAGTGTGAAAAGCAGCGCAGCGAATGTATTTAAAACACGCTTTAGTAAATTATTTCATATCACTCTTTTAGAAAATGCAGATTGAATCCTATTATCTTAATTAAAAAATAAAGGTGCCAGTTTTCGTTGGAATTTCATTTTGTATATCTTCATGTAGAAAAAATTAATATTCTTTAATAAATTAGAGAAGAATTGAAGTAGATGAAATTGGCTGTAGCACACATCCAGTTGAATAGCCATCATTAATTTTGCTATCATGCAGTTCTTGAGATTAATTTGAAGTGACATTCGTTCATAATTTTATCCAGAATGGTGTGCTTAGTCTTTCAAGGTACTGTTACTGTGTAAAGATTCTTACCTTTTTTAAAAAAAAGGCCCATGTATCGCTTTAAAATCTGAACCTATTTCAAAATGTTTGTGTGGGATTGAAGTTGATAATGTGTATAAATAGAACACTGACAATTACTTGTAAAAATACTTGTGGACAAATCTCTCCATTTGAACAACCAACAAACAATATTTCTCTGCTTTATTACCTACAGTAAGTCATACATTAACTGTTATTTCCAATTTATTCATCTTTTGCTGTCATACGGGTGTTCCTTTCTTCAAAAAAAATCATCAGGCAAATATGTGACGCACAAAGATCTTTTAACATAATTTACAATGACGTCTGTGTTGTCACGAGGATTCTTTATTGTGTGCGTACCAATAGGCTTGGGGAGAAAGTATGTTTGATATATTGTATTGCTATCCTGGTGAACACAGATGATGATTCTTTATCCCAATCATCACTGCCACCAGTGCTCGTACAGCAGCCATCAGAATTTAGTATTCTGTAATTCTGAGGTTTCTTTGATAACGCAGCTTGATTTTTGAGAATACTGAATTTCTTGTTGTATTCGGAATGTTAGTCACGTTTCAGGTGGACATAATGTGATTGTTTCTTGCTCCAACCATTGTGCTTTATTGAAATTCCCGCAACAATACCGTCTGTTGGCATTTTGGGACTAATTGTACTTGTTCTTGTATTGTAAGCCTGAAATTGCTCATAATTTAATACTGAAGGCCAGTTTATCATTGCTCTCCATATCACAAGGACATAAATGACAGGAGCAGAATTGGGCCTTTCGGTCCATCAAGTCTACACTGCTATTCAATCATGTCTGATCTATCTCTCCCTCCTAACCCCATTCTCCTGCCTTCTCCCTATAACTTCTGACACCCATACTAATCAAGAATCTATCTATTTTCACCTTAACATTAGCATTTCAAAGTTGGAAGTAGTTTTTTCTTTTGACTACAATTCAAATTTGTTTTGTCTTGTCATGAGGTAATTTTGTGTCACACCATAATTGCTTATTATTTGTGTTTCAGCATCCAAGGTGAAAAACAAATCTATGTTGGCCTTTCTGTAACATTATTTCTATAACATTACAATTCAGTGAATAGGGGCTGATTTATTGCAAAATGTTGTTCAAGCAATCGGCAATTAATTTACAACAAGATCATAAAATGAGAAAATGCAGCGTGTATGTGTCTGCGTGTGTATGGAGTAGGAGAGCAGTGGGATGGCACAGAGGTTGAACTCCAAATTTGGTACAAATTTAGATAACATAAAAGCATGGAAAATAGGTGCAGGATGAGGCCCTTCATTGGCCCTTCGAGTCAGCACCACCATTCATTGTGATCATGGCTGATCATCCACAATCAGTAACCTGTGACTGCCTTCTCCCTATATGCCTTGATTCCGCTAGCCCCTAGAGCTCTATCTAACTCTCTTTTAAATTCGTCCAGTGAATTGGCCTCCACTGCCTTCTGTGACAGAGAATTCCACAAATTCACAACTGGGTGAAAACGTTTTTATTCATCTCAGTTTTAAATGGCCTCCCCTTTATTCTTAGACTGTGGCCCCTGGTTCTGGACTCCCCCAACATTGGGAACATTTTTCCTGCATCTAGCTTGTCCGGTCCTTTCATAATTTTATATGTTTCTATAAGATTCCCCCTCATACTTCTAAACTACAGTGAATACAAGCCCAGTCTTTCCAATCTTTCCTCTTATGACAGTCCAGCCATCCCGGGGATTAACCTCGTGAACCTACGATGCACTGCCTCAATAGCAAGGATGTCCTTCCTCAAATTAGGAGACCAAAACTGCACACAATACTCCAGATGTGGTATCACCAGAGCCCTGTACAACTACACAAGGACCTCTTTACTCCTATACTTAAATCCTCTTGTTATGAAGGCTAACATGCCATTAGCTTTCGTCACTGCCTGCTGTACCTGCATGTTTACTTTCAGTGACTGCTGTACAAGGACACCCAGGTCTCGTTGCACTTCCCTTTTTCCCAATCTGACACCATAACAATAGCAAATGTTCTTATGTTGATGGCATTTTCAGCAAAAAATGTAAAATTTAATTGTGTTCTAATAAGCATTTTGGATCCAGTTGATAGTTTAGCATACTTGAATCTTCAATGATAAAAACAGCTGCGTTAGCGATTATTAAGGAAATCTGGCTTCAGTATTGACTGAACATGTCAGGATGATCAGAATAATTTGTCAATGTATTAGAATGTCCATGTTTCCAGTTTTAGATCAGAAAAATCTTTTGCTGAAGCATTTCAAATGTATCTACTGATATTCTCCATGGAGTGGGAAAAGTGTTATTTTCAAGATAGGAGGAAATATTGACAGAATGGATGGCTTTCTTTTGATTGCATATGGTTTCTTTTGATGTGCATATCATGGGTGCATTAATTGGTTTCATCGGCATCTTGAAACTCAGGTATTTTCTTCTCACCATTTTCTTCATCTGCTTCGGTCTCTCCTGTAGCTTTCCCAGAAGAATCTTTATTTGTACGAAAGCCTCGACCATGAACTTTGGCAAGCAATTAACAGTGGCTGGCAACTCAGCAGGGTCTGAGTTGCCACTGTCCTCCACTGTCACAAAGCCCAAAAAATAAATTTAGCAACCTTACCCAAGCAGTATTGATTTGAACATGGTTTTGTGCAACAGTTTTGAATTGGTTAAGATTTTTAGTTGTTATTGTAGTAAGAGATGAATGTGTGACATGTATCAAAAGATACATAAATGATATAGAATCCTTAAATTCCCCCAGTTGGTTTCTGCTTTTCTGCCGCCTGCTCATCCTGCAATTTTGGTCGGGGTTTTTTGAGGTTCCTTCTCAGGCACAAATGCCTATTTTATTTCAAGACAAGAAGATTTCGGAATGAGATGGCCAACTCTTTATGTAAAATCACGCATGACAGCTTGTTAGAGAGAGACAGAATATAATTAAACACTACTATCTGTGATTAAATACCAATATCTGCAATTTGTACCTCGTTATATTCCTAACAACAGATGAGACTATCAGTGCTGAAAGTCAGTATCATGTGATTCTCAATGGAAGTTCTAATAATACCACTTGTTAGTTAAAGTAGTTAATTCAATCAAATAGATGGAAATGTTCGGTTTTAACGGCAGGCTGTGTTGGTTGCAGACCGTTTCCAGTGATGTCACGAACTTGTCGCAATTATAATAACCCTGCAAAAAATACACAAGATATTTCATTAAAATTACGTTGGTTTGCGACGAATACACACAGAACGGATAAAATAACTTTAAACTTGATGGAGTAAGATGGAAGAGCTGCATATACTATCACCACATCAAATAAACAAACCTTACTTGATTTTATAACTGTTTTTTCCGCTGTTGTAACACATTGTATTGTTTTTATGTTAACTGTAAGAAGAATAAGTGGCTTTTAGAGAAAAAAACACCTAACACTGTTTTTGAAAAAACCCTCAGGGACATTTGACACACTATTTCAACCAGTTACTCAGTGCAGGTACTTTAAACTAGATAATTAAATAATGAAACATATTTGTGGTGAATGTTGACTTTTACTCGGTTTAACAAAACTTAGTCTGCCAAGCTTACATTGTGCCTCTTGACATTTTATAGCAGCATTCCGTCTCTACAATTGTATATATCTGTACAGACATCTTGGGCTTTGTTATCTGAACAAACCATATTTCAAAAGTACTGTTTACAATGTTTGTAGAAATTCTATTCTTTGCAGTTGCCAATTTTTGTAGATGGGGTTTGGAGTCGAACACTGTTAAAAGAGATAACTTGCCTCATCAAGTGTACTGTTTAAGGTCCTTCAATGTGATAATCCTTTGTGATCTGATTTCCCTGCCCTTTAATGTCTTACTGCTTCAAGTAACTTTCAAATTCCTTCTAATAAATGATTTTAGCTTTAATTAGTGAAACACATCCTATATTAACCTCTTGAATGATGACCTTCCTTCAAACCTTGCACCAAATGTGTGTACCACGTTATGAATACACCCATGAATAGAAATCATACAGCTTAAACTCACATCTTTTGCTCATAATTTGTACTAGCACCTTTCCCATTAAATTTGAATTGAATGTAGTGCAAGTATTTGTTATGGTAAATGGTATTATTCTCGTAAATCTCTGTTGTCAAATAAACACACCACAATACAAAGTACTGAATAATATCAGACTCATTTGCAAATGAATAAGTTACCTGGGATTTATGAGCAATCTTTGGGGTACGGAATTTTGTAGGTAGGATCGATGGTCTTTGTTTTCTGTCCTTATCCTCTTTACTGATTCCCATTCTCCCCATCTGGGTCAATTTAAGTGCACCTTTGAACAGTTTTAAAATCTATCTTACAAAATAGGCATCAGATCGATGCCATAGTAGTGCACATTTGTACAGCTTGTGTCCATCCTTTCACAGAGGCCTGTACTCATTTTGTCAGCCTCAAAATATCTGAACTTCTATGGTTGCGTACGATTTTTAATCATGTCGCTGAGGTTCATGGCCCTAAAGTTGGACATTCTTGCCTTGCCAAACATAATGCAGCAACAACGCTAAGTTGTGTTTGTTGATTAGTTTAGTACTTGAATTGGTCTAGTCATTTTTAAGCTTGAGTCTGGCACAGTGATTTTATTTATTTGTCCTCCATTCTTCAGATAGCAGTGATCAGGAGATGTGCTGATTAGATTTCTATTTTATATCTGAAATTTCATGATTCAGACTTCGAGATATAGTCTATAGGCCATGTTGCTATTTTAGAAATCAAACCATTATCGCACATTGCACCATATGCAAACTTATCTTATGTTCCCTCCTCTGTTCCAATACAAAGTATTTTAATTTATGTTTATAAAGTGTTATCACTCTTCTAGCGTGGAGATTTAGTTTACACATTGTCGTGCAGACCTGCTGTCTGCGGATAATGGTGATCACTTGTAAGAAATTCACTGTCAGTTTTAATTACAAAATAAATATTTTAATAATGTTGGAAATCTGGCGTAAAAGCTGCAGGAGATCCAGTCATAATCTGAGGGAGCCAAAATAGTTGTAAATTCCCATGGTACCTTAAACCCGAGCTCATAGACAACAGGGGCAATTGAAAATTGCAACTAAACTTTCAGGCTTGTTTTAATCATTTCTAATATGCTCACTGTCTCAAGTAAACTACTTTTATTAACAAAAGCATATTACCTCAGTCGCACATTTCAGGAATCTGTACGAGGTTTGGCTGCAATTCGGTATAAAATACGCTGCTGCCGTTGAGTTGGAAAATGTGTGTCTGTGTGTGTGTGTATATATATATATATATCTTGGGTAGTGACTTTCTTAAAGATTATTTGTCTCTCCCTGCTTGTACGT
Source organism: Leucoraja erinaceus (assembly GCF_028641065.1). Taxonomy (NCBI): domain Eukaryota; kingdom Metazoa; phylum Chordata; class Chondrichthyes; order Rajiformes; family Rajidae; genus Leucoraja; species Leucoraja erinaceus. The sequence continues at coordinate 32,815,935 of NC_073391.1, read as the reverse complement.
ATCCTGGGTTGTCCATGTGACAGTGAAGTAGGCTTATGATTTAAAGTCTAGCTGATCATTGCCACAATTCTGCTCAGATGACTACTAATTGCTACGGCTGGATTTTGAGCATTTCCCTCTCGAAAGTCTCCCTACTGGCTCATTTTCAAACTAGCTCAACTTCTTCAAATCAGGTAATGTTCATAAGAACGGGTGCCCATTGGTCTGTTTGACCTCATACAGTTTACAGTCTGAAAGAGGTGTACAATTTTGAAAACTTATTTTGCAATTGTTTATCAATGTCTTAAATCTGTTCATTTATTGTCAATGTCTTGTACAGCTGTTGTGGCACTTTTGGTTGCACTATTAATTGATTTGTTAAAAATGCAAATTAATTTCAACTGGATTACAAAATACCCTGTGTCTTACTATAAGTGACAAGTAATTTTAGATTTTTTGTAACTGTGTCGTTGTTTGCCTTGTGACGTATGTTGGAAAACAGATTTCTGTCTGTGCATGTGGGAATTTTTGATTGTTATCATAAGTTATAACAATTAACAAAAACAGTTTTAACTGTGTTGTGTTTGCAGTATTTACTGGTTGCTAGGCTCAGTTTCAGTACAAAAACACTATTCTTCTAATAAATTTCGTTAAATTTTATGGTGTCTGATCATTTTTTTTGCAATCCTCAATACTGAATTATATGTCCTCTTGAACATTTTGTTCTCGCCATGACCATAACGCAGCATACTGGCAGTCTTCCCATTGAGTTTGAACTCTGAAGCAGTTCATTTACATGTTAAATCTTCACCACTAAATTTGACTTTAGGCAGTTTATTTTGGAGATGTTTAATGTGCTTGGAAAAGTAGAATATTCATGCATACGCAAATTATAAAGCTGTGTGTTATTCAGCCCTGAAAACCATTAATGCTAAAAGCAGTTAAAATTTGGGATATTTCAGATTCGTTAGTAATGACAGCTTCAGAATTTAACTGTTGACATACAGTGGTGCTTCATTTCGCTAGTCATCAGTTTTACGTTGTTTAATGTTACTTCTATCAAGTTATTGACTACTGGGTTGTTTAATTCATTGTAATCAGTTCAGAAGAAAAATATTGCTGCCACACAAATTTCTATGCTGTCAGAAGAGTTTGTCAACTAAATACATTTTAACTTGATGAAATTATTGTCCACGTTTTCCAGCACGATTGTGAAGATCTTGACAATTATTCCGCTTCCTTTGATGTTTCCAAATGTATAAAACAGGTTTCCATACCCCTGTCCCAATTGCTTCCACAAATGGTAGCATCCACTTCAAGTGAAAAGGTGCTAGTTGTTCCCAGCTCCATGAGGTACCAAGTTTAAAAGGACATTGGACAATTTAACTGCGTTCTTCGTCGTAGACGGTTTGCAAGGTGTGCAGTTGTCATTCGAAAAAAATATCAATTAGGAGAATATTTTTATAGAATACATTTTTTCCCCAAACTGTTTACTAAATTATATTATACAAATCAAAGTTTTAAAGCCATTGTTAGTGAAGTCATTGTTAGTGATTGCAAAATTAGATTGTCATTTCTCTTCCGTATAGATATAAGGATCTGCAGATGCTGGTTTACAAAAAAAAAGACTCCGTGGCTGGAGTCACTCAGTAGGTCAGGCAGCATCTCCAGAGAACATGGATAGATGTGTGCGAATAAGGGTCTCAATGCAGTATTCCCATATACTTTTCTCTTCCCATATTCTTCGGTTAAACATTTTGTTAGACTGATGCTTCCCCCCCCCCCCCCCCCCCCCCATCATTTCTTTCCCCCTTATATAGATGTAGCTCTTGGTGCAGTATAGTTCTATGGATAGCTAATGCCAACACTGTTTGAGGTAACAGCAATGTCCTTTGCGACATGCTTGCTTCTTTTAGGGGTCCCATTTCCTAGTGGCTGCCATTACTATCAAATTAGTATCCAATATACCTTGGTATTTGCCACCCATCATTATTTGTGCGGGATTTGGGCAAGGCTAGTTTAGTTTTGAGGTGCATTGTAGAAACAGGCCCTTCAGCCCACCGAGCCCGCACCAACCAACGATCACCTGAACACACAAGTTCTACACTATAGGGAGAATTTTACACAGGCCAATTATCTTACATACCTGCATGTCTTTAGGAAGTGGATAGAACCCAAAGAACCCAGGGAAAAAATCCCACGCGGTCACAGAGAGAATGTACAAACTCTGTACAGACAAGCACCTGCGTTCAGGACCAAACCTGGCTGATCTCTGGGGCTGTAAGGCAGTAACTCTACAGCTGTGCCACTGTGCTTCCCCACAGTAGTTGCTTGAAAGTTGCCTCTCAAATTTTGAGCAACCATACAAGTGTGCTTTTACCTCCTGCTGAATCTAACGTATTAATACCCATATCTAATTCACACATTAATCCATGGTGCATCATTTATAAATTATGGCCCTTGAGGTGTAGCAACCTCCACAACATAGCACAGCATAAGCAAAAACTAGTTCAAGACCCAATGTCTTTTCTAAAATAATTTTGTTCTTGGGAGCTATCCATGTACAAACGTAGGCCTATCCTTATGTAGAAATAAGGTACTGCAGATGCTAGTTAATACACAAACAGAGACAGTGCTGGAGTAACTCAGCAGACCAGGCAGCATCTCTGAAGAACATCTTGGGTCGAGACCCTTCTGATTTTGGGGGTAGTGGGTGGCGAAGAAAGCTAGAAGAGGGAAGAGGCAGGAAACAGCTTGGCAGGTGGATGCAGGCGAGGGTTTTTTTGACATACAAATGGTTGGAACAGTGATGAAAGCAGACCATGTAATCCAGGGTCGAAGAGTTGCCAAGAGGGAGGAAAGTAACGGGAGGAGAGAAGGGGATAAATAGGTTGGAGTCTATGTGAGGCACAGGGGAGGAGAGGGGGAGGTGGGGCAAAAGGGTGGGGAGGAGAGGAAGGTGGTAGTAAGAGGTTGCCTAAAATTGGAGAATTCAGTGTTCATAACTTTGGGTTGTAAGCTACCCCAAACGGAATATGATGTGTGGTTCCTCCAATTTACGTTTGGCCTCACTCTGGCAATGGATGAGACTCGGCACAGAAAGTTACGTTATAATGGTTGGTGACCGGATGGTTCAGTAGGCCTTGGCGGACCGTCTACAAGTATCTCCACTGGTTAGTTTACATTTAATTCCCATTCATTACTTTTTTTGCCAAGACTCATTGGTAATCAATCATATTCTTCCTTCACTCCAACTATTCTCCCTTCCTGCATATTCCAATTACATGTGCACTTGTAGAAATAAAGATCATTTTAAAACTCTGGCACCTTGGTCATAACTGGGTACAGTCTTGGGACAACTTTAATCGAACTTTACTGGACTTTATCATGCACTATACATTATTCCCTTTATTCTGTATCTGCACACCGAGATGACTCATATATATAGTCTTTCCACTGACTGGATAGCACACAGCAAATTCCTTTTCACTGTAGCTCTGTATACATGATTCTAAACTAAATTTAAGAAGGGTCTCAACCTGAAACAACATCCATTCCTTATCTCCAGAGATGCTGCCTGTCCCGCTGAGTTACTCCAGCATTTTGTGTCTATATTCTGTGTAAACCAGCATCTGCAGTTCCTTCCTACACAAACTAAACTTAAGCCATGCAGAATAATGGCCATGTTTGGTTTCATTTTGTGAGTAAATGTTTTCATCTTCCATTATCTGAAGTTTTGCCTCTTGTATATTTCTAATTGTAGAAGAGATTAAGGGCCATGGTGTTAATGTGCTGAGCTCAATGAATACTGCAGTCGGCGCTTTCAAAAAGTACAGTGAACAGCACTTGTAGCTAAGAACATGAAGGACTCTGTCATGTTTATTCATTGTTTTGTTCCAAAACAAATTGCTTTATGTTGGACCCTTTAGGAGTGCAGCCAGGGGAAGGGACCCTGTCCTTCTCCCTGTTTGCAAACTAACTAAAGCTGCTTGAACCAATGCCTTTGACTGAGCTTTGTGATTTCTGAATGTGCACGGGATTAAGGCCTCCAAGTTCCATGCAAGGGGCATGCCTTATTTGTTGTCCTTCACCATCCCACATTCTCCACCATTGCCCATGACATTTCAGCAGTGTTGTGGAACACTTTTCACCAATTTTCAGCAGAAGAATGGGCAGGTAGTGCAATACTTTTTCTTATCGAGTCCACGCACAAGATTTGAAGTTCAGCCAGAGTTGAATACACTTCTCGGTATCTGCATATGGATGTTTGTCTTGCGCTTCTTGTTGGTGGTGGAAAGATTGGTGGAAACAGGGCCGCGACGTGAGCACTCTTTCCTTGACCCCAGTGCAATGCTTAAACGTGTCTATACTTAATCACACAGCCCAACTATTCATGCTTCCAGTTCTTGCTCTTTGGCTTGGCATATTATTGAAACGAGGAACTGCAGATACTGGTTAATACACAAAAAGACACAAAGTGCTGCCGTAACTCAGCAGGTCATGCAGCACCTGTGGAGAGAACATGGATAAGTGACATTGCGGGTCAAGACCTTTCAGACTGAAGTGTTTCGACCCGAAATATCACCTATCCTTGTTCTCCAGAGATACTGCTATCTTGCTGAGTTACTCCAGCACTTTGCGTCTTACTGATATATTGTATGTAAATCATTTCAGTCTGATCATATCTGTGAGGCACCACAGAACCTGAAAGCAAATGCATGGAGCCTTGTGCAACAGTAACTAACCCTAACTGGATACGAAGATAGACACAAAATGTTGGAGTAACTCAACGGGGCAGTCAGGCAGCTTCTCTGGAGAAAAGGAATAGGTGTTGTTTCGGGTCAAGACCCTTCGTGTTCCATTTATTTCAATGAATTGTTTGCATAGGATAAATATTTGACTTCTATTGTCATGAAAAAATTGTTTTTATTTATATCACCCTGGATATACTTTGTATTTTCGTTTGCGTAAACTGAGCTGGCACTTCTGGTGCCTTGTGAATGTCTCACCCCATCTGATGTTAAGGGAAGCACCCCCCAAACTTCACTTTAAGGAAGGCCGCCTAATCTATCTTGGAGTATGGGGGATGATCCAATGTTACACACATTCATTCATATTTTACTCTTCAGAGGGGTTGTAATTCACATTTTCCTCTGTGGCTTCCTTTTTAGAGCAATATTCTCCAGCCCTGCATCATATTGGATACTTGCATAGAACAATGCAGCACAGTTTGTCCCATAATGTCCACGCAGAATATGATGTCAAGTTAAATTAATCCTTTCTGGTTGTACGATCCATCTCCCTCCATTCCTCCATATCCATGTGCCGATGTAAATGGCTCTTAAATGCTGCTATTCTATCTGCTTCCACCTGGGGGTTTCCTCCCATTTTTGTTAGACTGATGCTTTTCCTTCCTATCATTTATTTCCATTTTATGAAAATGTTGCTCGGTGCATTCTTATTCATGTTCTCCACAGAAGCAGCCTGGCCCGCTGAGTTATTCCAGCACTTTGTCTTTTTTGTGTTTGTTTTAAACCAGCATCTGTGGTACCTTGTGTCTAGACTGGAGATGTTGAGAGTGTTAATAAATATGACTTAAGTATGTTATTGGTTGTGGAGAGAACTGGGCAAAATGGCACGAAGTGCTGGAGTAACTCAGCGGTCAGGCAGCATCTCTGGAGAACATGGATGGGTGACGTTTCGGATCGGACCCTTCAGACTATTGCTGGTGGAAAAGAAAGCTGGAATAGAGGAAGGGCATGACAAAGCCTGACAAGTAAAGGGTTGATACAGGTGAGGGTGGGGAAGGTTGTAAACCCCCCCCCCCCCCCAACCCAAATCCTCCGTCAGGTTTTAAGAAGTCAAAATCAAGAAATTGTATTAAATCTAATTTGCAGGAAGTGGCCACATGATTTCAGTTCAACATTAATGTGTGAATACAGATATTTTTAAGAGATAATGGCCAATGAAGTGGATCGAGAGAGTTAATTACAAAGTGGTTGCTGGTTTCCTGTGTAATGTTATACCTGTGTACAGTCATCTCTTTATCTCTGTACAATGTACTGTTGTTTTCTTAATTTGCTTGATATTAGTTTTGTACTTTGTGATCTTACCATTAAACTTTATTCCGGGTAATAAATTTAATCCAGGGAAATGAATGGAACAGTACATTGCATTAATATATTGTGGAAAATAAATCTGAATGTAGTTTATCAGTTGCTGGCTGCTCCATCTGCTTTTGATATTTCCTCCGTCTGTTTTGTCTGTGGCTCTGAACAAAGAAATGACTGATTTCAGATGGTTGGAACACCTTTACTTTCATTGACCCCCGTATATTGGGGGTTCCTGAGCGTGTGCCAGTATTTGTGGGAACAGTCAAAATGTGTAGGAAGGAACTGCAGATGCTGGAGAAACTCAGCGGGTCTGGGAGCATCTCTGGAGAAAAGGAATAGGTGGCGTTTCAGGTTGAGAGCCTTCTTCAGACAGAGTCAGGGGAGAGGGAAACTAGAGGTATGAAGAGGTACAAAGAACAAATCAAAGCCAGCAACAAGGATCAAGATTTGAATTTCCAAGAGGCCGACCAACGAGATTCCTTGGAGATTCATCCCTATGCCGTGTCTGTTCTGGCTGTTGCTGTATGATGAACAAGTGCTCTGAGCATCTGTGCTTTTTGTGATTGGGTTATTTGCAGCTGGACCCAGAATGTATCTACATTGTAAGACCCTTGGGAGAGTACGCCAGTATAGCCCCAGCACTTTCACCATCCCTGCGTATCTTGGGTGGCTGAGCCATGTCAGTCAAATGACATAGGCTGTGGCTAATTTTCATAATTTCAAACAGCAATCATCACTCTTATTTTGGACATTAACAATTAGCACAGTGGAGCAGCAGGTGGAACTGCTGCCTCGTAGCACCAGAGACACATTTTAAACCCTGACTCCGGGTGCTGCCTATTTGGAATTTCCAGGTTCTCCATGTCACCGCGTAGGTTTTCTCCGCATGCTCCAGTTCCCTCCCACATTCCAAAGACGTGCTGCTTTGTAGGTTAATTGCCCTCTGTAAATTGACCCTTGTGCATAGGGAGTGGATGAGGGGGTAGGATTTATTAGAACTAGTGTGAACGAATGATTAATGGTCAGCATGGATGTTAGTGGGCCGTAGGGCCTGTTTCCATGCCGTATCACTAAACTAAGAATAGTTGGGGAATTATTCCCCGACTCTGGTCTCTAGCCAATACTTATTCTTCAAACTGCTTCCGAACCAAAAAATTGGTTATCTGGTCATGATCACCTTTCTGTTCATCTGCGGTTGTTGGATGCGAGCAAGTGACCAACTTTTGAAAATGCTATGTTAACTGACTTAAAACCACGCTGGGATAGCCTGAGGTTGTTAAAAGCAATTTGCAAATTGAGGTCTTACTTCCACAGTCGCCCGCAGCAATCTAGCTGACTCTTAAAAAGCCCTGTGAAATGGCCCCGGAAGTTCTCCAGACAAAGGGGTTAGTTTAGATGGGCAATAAACCCTGGCCATTTCAGTAAACTGCAAACAAATAGACAACTTTGCCTTGCGAACAAATTGCAAGAGCGCGTTTGTATTCTCTACCATCAACATAGGATGGTGTATAAAATAATGAGAGGAATGGATAGGCTAAATGCACAGCGTCCGAGGAGTACTGCACATGCTGGTTTATACCGAAGATAGACACAAAATGCTAGACCAACAGAGAGGGTCAAGCAGCATCCCTAGAGAATGTGGATACTAGTTCTATGTTATCCCACACGATGGACAATTTACAGAAGTCAATTAACCTGCAAACCCATGCACCTTTGGGATGTGGGAGGAAACCGGAGCACCCAGAGAACATCCACGTAGTCACAGGGAGAACATACAAACTCCACACCTTCAGCACCTGAGATCAGGATTGAACTTGGATTTCTGGCGCTGTGAGACTGCAGCTCTACTGCTGTGCCACTGTGTGCCTTTTTGTTAACCAGCACCTGTAATTTCTTGTTCCCATTGGGTAAATTGGCATGTCTTAATCATTTTAAATGTGTAAATGTTCCCATTTCTCTTTTTGTTTTTAGCCACAACGAGATACCAACGCAAGAGGTGCAACTCGGTAACGAATCCCAGGGGTCCCTGGACCAGTTTATGGCTAAGCTGTGCAGGCGTCATCAGAAACAATTCATGAGTGTCCTTGGCCACATGCACAGCGGAATGGGTCCTGAATCTGAATCGGTGGCCAATGAGGACATGGCGGCCTCCAACCCAGCGGTTCTGCAACAGCAGCCCAAGGACTCCGGGGAACCGTTACCAAGCCAACCCACCTTCCCATCATGCCCTTCCTTTAACCGAGTGGTGCCAACCCAGAATGAAACCAACTGCACGAATGTTGAAGAGGACAGGCTGCTTCCCAGCGAGGTGGGGAACGAAATCTGCGGTGTTACTTCTGTCGAATCGCCAGCAGCCTTGGGTAGTTCTAGTGGTGGGACTCTTACCAAGAACAGCACAGTTGCGGCTAAGCCCTCTTCAAAAGGTACGTTTACAACTAACTGCAGCAAAACCGTGAGCTTGGAAGCTCTGCAAAACGAAACTGTGAATAATAGGAAGTTGATCAGCAACTCGCTGTTGGGTCTGTCCCCCAGTGGCACTGCTAACCGATTAGAAGGATTAAGTTCTTGCAACCAGAAGAGCAAAACGGAGGAGACGGGCTCTGCCAAAGGTCAGAAGGAGGGTCTCCGAGCACTGCCCATGCAGTTACTTAACCAGCGAAAGAATTTGGTTAGAAGTCAGAACGGTCCACATAGCAGTTCCGGGGCGAGTAAACGCGCTCCGGTTCAAGAACACACCACCTCCGCCAAAAGAAATGTCAAAGGTAATCATGTGCTTCCGACGGCAGCGGGTGCAACGGATTGCTGGATTCTCTCCAAGTCGAGTGCCAGTGGGCGCGGAGCCAACGGGCACCTGAGGCTGAAGGTGCAGTCCCCTCCCACCAAGGCGGCCAGGAAGAGCACCAGGGTGGCGGTCCCCCGGTCACGTTCCTCCGTCTCCACCATGTGCCAGTACGTGAACGAGCACGACAACCAGTGCGACATTGTTTACATCAGCAAGCCCATCACGGAGTGCCGCTTCGACGGCCAGCGGTCCTGGTCCTCCACGAGGAAGACGGCCAGGAAAAGTACCCGTGGCCACCTCTGCAACGAGGAATACTGGGAGCTGAAGACGGTCCGTACTTCGGCCAAGAACTCAACCATAGAAGTAGGTAGGGAGACCTGCGCTCCCAAAGTGCCTGCCCCAGTGACCCTCAAGCCAGTGATTACACTGCCTGTTAGTGTGCCCGTCGCTGGCGCTCCAGTGGCGATTGGGACTGGCGTTCATTGTCCAAAGGGGCAGGAGAAAACATTGCTGATGCAAGACCAAGTTCAGGGGCTCGAGGAGAGTCTGAACAATTACTCGGCAAACAGTGCAGAGCAGCTCTTCGGCACGAGTCCGACCTGCCGATTGCAGGAGGCCAGTCTGTCTTCTATGAATGACAACAGTCCGCAAGGGGAACAGAAGAGGCCTGCTGCCCACGCTGACAGTCCCGTCTCTGAAAATTGCCCGGCGGAAATCGGGGCCATGGAGGTTCCAAACATTGACACGAGCGAGCGTGTCGTGGTGCCGGCCGAATCCAGAGATCAGAGCAACAGCTCGCCAGCCGCTTATGTGAACGTTGAACCATGCGAACAGCTTCTGGAGGAATGCAGGGACACAGAATGGGGTCTTTCCACACTGGACAAATTGAGTAAGGACAGCAATGAGGTGAAGTGCAATTCACCAGCAGACAGTAAGAGTTCTCCCAACCACTCAGAGGCCATTGTGAATAATGGGAGCCAAGAGCTGTCCATGTCCTCCTTAGAGAATGCCAGTATCAGTCCTGTTGACAGTATTGAGATCAGCCTTTCTCCTCGAGAGCAATGCAACAAGCAGAACAACAGTAGCAGTGAAATCTTAAACGGCGACTTGGGAAAGGTGAGCAATAATGTCTGCAAGGCAACCGTGGAATCCCAACAGCCTGAATGTTCAGTCGAGAATGTTGATACGGTAAAGGTAGAAAAATTGTTGATTGAGAAAGAAGATTCCAAAGGATCGCCGGTTACACTGCGTCCTCCGTCTAAACCAGTCGCTTGTTCTCCTGAAGCCAAGAGCGATTTGCATCCGCAGCCAGCTTCCGCATATGCAAGCAAAAGGAGGGGCAGTGACTCGGGAAGGTCTACCCCGGAGATGGTGGGAAGGTGTAGTGAAGGAACTGATGGCATTGAGTGCCACGTGACACCGAGCAGCCCGTGTTGGACGGAGATAAAGCAGGAAGACCTTGGAGCAAATGCACCCGATCACAAGAGGAAAGAAGATGTTATGGCCGAGAGATCTCTGCAGCCCGGGAGGAGTATCAGTCCCAATAAAGAGGAGACGCCTATTCCAGATGCCTCTGTAAAGAAAAGGCAACGTAAAAAATTGGTTCCCGCTTCTACGGACAGGCGCTTAAGGAGTCAACAATCGCAGCCGCAGACTGTGGCCAGTCCCGGTGATACTGTAGAGAAGCCATTAGTTTGTGCTGATGGATTACTCGTACCCTGTCTCAACGTGAAATTCCCAAGGAATCAAGGGGAGAAGAAGTACAGAAGGGAAGTCTGTATCAGCAGAGTGGCGTCTGTTCAGTTTCCTGTGGACTGCTTCAACAAAACCCTGCTGCAAAGCATCATTGACCCCGAAAGCAAGGTTGACGAATCTCTAGCTTCCACTTCTGTGAAAGATGGTGGCAAGACGGGACAGCCAGCGGCCAAGCCGGCCTCCAGCGATCTTCCAGCCAAGGAGTCGGAGAACCCGGAAGACGACGAATTGATTAACGACGCTTTTCTACCTGAAAACGTGCTCCTTGAACCAGGTCGAATTCTCGAGGTCTGCGTAGATGTACAATCGGCTGAAGAGAGGCAAGTTTCCTTTTCCAATCAAAATGCTGAAGCCGATCGGGTTTCCGACAACTCCAGTGGCTCCGTGGATGATGGGTCTGCTGCTAGCCAACAGCAGGCCAGTTCACGAAGGACTAATACCCACAAAGAAAGCACAAAGCGGGCAGGCGCTGGCCTTGTAAAGAGACTGATCAATTTTGGATCTCCGCATCAAACAGCTAAAGGAATACACGCAAAACTGTCACCAGGGGACAAGAAGACTGCTTCTCATGACTTGAGATGCTCGAATATGCCCATCAATGAGCCTGAATCGAGTGTGTTGGAAGAGGACGTTGAGGACACAGATAATAAGCTGCCCACACAAGATATCCAGGAGGATGAAGCATCTGAGTTAGTTGGCATGAATGATGCTGATGCTACTGAAGTGAGTCGGCCAAAATTTTTAGACTGGTGCTCTGAGGATGAAAACCAAGAGCTAATCACCACCTTGAATGCAAAGTATGAGAGTCTTCACAAATCCTGGATTCAGATGGAGAAAGAAGGGCCGGTGATTCACAAGGCCAGATCCAAGTCTGATCGGCTTAAGGAAATTTGGAAAAGCAGGAAGAGGGCGCGGAAGGTCAGAAGTTTATACGACCACAAAATATCTCCAGCGCAGAAACTCTTTGTGGCCAACTTCAACATGGCCAACATCTGCAAGTGGTTCATGGAGACGACCGAGACCAAGTCTCTGGTGATCGTCAAGAACGTCAGTGCCCGGAATCCGGTGGTGACCATGAAACCCAAGAGCTTTCTGCAGAAGAGCTCCATGATCGGCATTTTCCCCAGTCCCCAAGCTGAGCGGCTAAAGAAGCATCTGAAGAAGTTTGCCATGGCCTCCCCTGCTCGAAATAACCCAAAGACCCGCGCGCTGCTGGACAACATGCGGAGGATCGCTTTGGCGCGAGGTGAGCGAGTCGGGCAACAGCAGCAGCAGGACATGTTGCCCGATGTTGAAGATGACCTGTCCACTGGGGACCGCTTCCCGGCCAAAATGCTGCCAGACTGCCAAGAGGAAGGAGATGGTCCCTCTTTGAGTCGGGGGGTGCCCCAACACTCCAAACACATGGGGCTGAAGAAGCCTGTCAGCGCCTGGATCCTTCGGAAGTACTCTAACATGATGGGCAAATTCCACAAGTTTCAGCACGGCAAGGAGCAAGCTGGGAGGAAGAACCCAGGCAAACACAAGAGCGTTTGCATGAATCCCATGGTGTCGCCCAAGCTGACATCACAGACCCAGCTAGAGTCGCCCAAGGAACCTCTGCCCGTCGTCCCTGGCAGACCAGAGGAGAGCAAAGGCAAGAGGAAAAGATCCAGGGACTCTCCAATCAAGGAACCCAGCTTGGGGCGGTCCGGGCGGTCCAGGCGCTCCAAGTCCGAGGCCGTCCCTCCGTCCCTTCCGTCCAAGCCTGCACCCAAGACCGTCCCAGCCAGCCAGAAACCCAAAGCCGACGGCACCTCCAGCAAGTTGCCGGCTCCAAGGAAATCGGGCAGCGGTGCAAAACCCAGCAGGCTGCCCCTGAAGGCGGTGAAGAGGTCCCCCAGTGCTGGGCTGAAGAGCGTCGCGAGAGGCAGGGGCAAGTCTGACGCTCGAGATGGAGGCAAGGGCAAACGGCTCAGGGCCAAGAGGAAGGGCGGTGTGGGCAGAGAGCAGCGGGCGAGGCAGGCCCAGAGCAAGGTGGGGTCCCCTGCAGCCAGGACCAAGCAGCGGGACAAGACCCGCGCTAAACTTAAAGCCAAGGCGGCCGCCCCTGCCAAGCACAGGCCCAAGTGCGAAGTCTCACCCGAGGCCAAGCGCAAAAAGAAACGGAAACTCAGCGGCAAGACTGATCCGGTTCCCAACAAGCGCAGGAGGACTGATGCTAAGTGATACGTTTGCCCACAGGGGCTCTGTAAATTATTGTGTCTTTAACAACAAACAAAAATACAGTCCGATGCAGAAAGCAGAACTTGTCGAAGCTGCTTTTATAATCTCGAGGCGAGCCTTTGGAATCACAGAGGAAAGAACTCGACCGTGATCCTAATTTTATTTTTCTAAGCACGTAAGCAGATGGCTTGTAAAGAAAATACAGGGAGCTCTCCCCTCCTGCTCCCCACAACTGTGAATAGTTTTTATACTGTGCTAAAAATGGTATTGTTTTCTTTTGCCTGTTTGGTTTGATTTTTATATTATATATATAAAAAAGAATTTCCAGGCTTAGAATTGATACAAGAGCTGTAAACACGAATTGAAAAGAACAGTGCCTTATTTAAATGCTGAGAAGAAAAAGTGATTTTTTTTTTTTGGTGTGTGTATCTGAGATTAAAGGCTTGCATTGACAATGGAGACTTGCTCTGTACTTGTTGCAACTCCACCTGGAGTTTAAAGAAAGCTTAGCCTCATATAGAATGGTGCAGCACACAGGAAGAGGCCATTCGGCCCACCATGTCTGTGCTGGCTTTTCAATGGAGTTCGCCATTTTGGACAATCCCCCTCCCCAACTCCCCAACAAACCACCACTCCAAAATTTCTCCTTTGAGCCCACTTTTGATCACTCTGGGCAGTGCGTTCTAAATTGCGTCAGCTTGTTTTAAATGATAAAAGAAGCAATTCTCCAGCGTTTCTGTTCCTTGCCTCTCATTTCCACTTTACTTTCTGCCCTTGCCAGGTTTCTTTCCACTTCGATTTTGAACGTTCCCATTTAGGTCTCCTTGCTCTAAGGAGAATCAGCCCAGTCTCTCATCTTGGATAAAATTATACAATTAAAGGAGGAATACTATCATGGGGTTTAAATCACATGGCGGGTCTCCAGCTGAGAAAACCAGATAGAGTCATACAGCACAGAAACAGGCTCTTCAGCCCAACTCGTCCTTGCCGACCATTTAAGCTAGTCTCACTTGCCTACGTTTGGTCCATATAAGATTATACGTTATAGGAGAAGAATTAGGCCATTCGGCCTTTCATGTCTACTCTGTCATTCAATCATGGCTGATCTATCTTTCCCTCTCAACCCCATTCTCCTGCCTTTCTCCCCACAACCCCTGACACTCTTACTAACCAACATAATTCCTTATCCCTCAAAACATTTCCTATTCATGTACCTATCCAAGTGCCTGTTACCCATCACAATTATGGCACCTGAGGCATTTCCTGTGAACTCCCTGGTTCTACCCTCTCCATCACTGCAGAGAGCACGAAATGACAATGTTTCACCTCTCCACTTGAACTGTCTTGAGAAGCAGGTTCTTAAACCAATTTGGCTCATTACTCTGAAGGATTATGGGAAGTTTTGTTACCTGCAGCAAGATAAAGTCCTCCACTGGGGATTTCTCCACTGCGCTCCCATTTCCCAATGCTTGTAGGGTCAGTCCGAGTGCAATTTAATTCCCCATCAACCCTGTTCCGAAGAACGGTCCTGACCTTAAACCATCTATCCATTTTCTCCAGATATGCTGCCTGACCCGCTGAGTTACTCCAACAATTTGTGTCTATCAACCCAATTCTTCCTTTTCCAGACCTTGTCCATCCTGCATCCTACTGACATAAAATGTCTATGTTCTTTACTATCTACACCTCAATCCACTGTTTCAAAGGCTGGATAGTCTTGATTTTTGGCTGCTTTCCTCCAGTTCTTGGGATCATTCTGCCCCATCTCTCCATCTTCCTCACTGGTGAGGAATTAGCTTGGGCCATTATGGGCTCCACCCTTGGCCAACATTAGACCCTTATGGGCTCCACCCTTCCTTGGCCAACATTGGGCCATTTTGGGCTCCACCCTTCCTTTGTTTATCCGTATGTGGTCCTAATTTGTTCTAGCCTTTTCTTACCTCTAGTTCCCTCCCCTCTGCTTTCAGTCTGAAGAAAGGTTCTGACCAAAACATCACCCATCCTTTTTCTCCTGAGATGCTGCCTGACCCGCTGAGTTATTCCAGCACTTTCTGTCGACCATACATTTTAAGCCTGACTTACTTGATGGTCTGATGGGCCGCTGTATGAATGTCTCTTCGTTTGTAGGTGAGTGGTGACATCGGAGGGCAATTTATGGGGAGAATAAAGATAAGGCTAGTGTTAGTGCTCTAAGCAAAGAGTTATGGTTTCCATGTTGTATGGTTCTGAGATTAGTTATGTGGCACTTTTTATTGCTGGCTAAGGACTTAACATTGTGAAATTAATAGTGGGTCGGTCATACCTGTAGTCGTATAATATGGAAATAGGCCATTTGATCCAATTAATTCATACCAACCAGGCTAGTGTTTTCACATGCCTTATTATCTCTGTGTTCACTTCAAACCCACTCCCTCCCCAGAACCATTCAGTACAGATCATTTGGCCAATCATGTCTGTGCTAACTCCTTGGATTCAATTTGTGTGCACCTGAATTTTCCCTTGAAAGATCTTGCATGGGACTTGAGGATCTGCGACACATCTGTGGCGAGATTGGTCTATTGCTCTTTCAAAGAACCAGCATAGGCAAGATGAGTTGAATGGCCTCTTTTTTCGCACTTCCCTGATAGTTAGCCAGCTCTTTGGTTCTCTTATCATGTATGTGCTTGTGTGGCTGCTAATTCCCAACATCCCCTTGAGATGGTGGTAGTGAGCTACTATCTTAAATCATCGTAGCCTGTGAATTGAAGGTGTTAAATGGGTCTAGTTAGGTAGCGAGTTACAGGAATTGAAGTGTCTTTTCCCAGCATTAAAAACCCTCTGTGTTCTCATAATTAGTCTTGTTCACTGAAGTCCTCTGTGATATCTGAGAAGCGAGTTACAGGAATTGAAGTGTCTTTTCCCAGCATTAAAAACCCTCTGTGTTCTCATAATTGGTCTTGTTCACTGAAGTCCTCTGTGATAACTGAGATAACTCCATGTTATTCCGAAGATAGACACAAAAAGCTGGAGTAACTCAGTGGGACAGGCGGCATCTCTGGAGAGAAGGAATGAGTGACGTTTCGGGTCGAGACCCTTCCTCAGACTGGTCAGGGAAAAATGGCAACGAGGGATAAAGACGATGATGTAGAGTGATAAAGAACAATGAATTAAAGATATGCAAAAAGATAACGACGATAAAGGAAACAGGCCATTGTCATTTGTTTGTTCAGTGAAAACGAGTAGCTGGTGCGACTTGTGTGGGGGAGGGATAGGGAGGGAGGGAATGCCGCGAATAGTTAAAGTTAGAGACATCAAAATTCATACCGCTGGGCTGTAAGCTGCCCAAACGGAATATGAGATGCTGCTCCTCCACTCTTGACAATGGAGGAGACCTAGGACAGAAAAGTCAGTGTGGGAATGGGAAAGAGAATTAATGTGTTTAGCAACTGGGATATAACCATATTAAATCAGGCACTTTGTGTTTTGCTTAAGATTCCAGCATCTGCTTCCTTGTGTCTCCGCTTTCCTGCTGTTACTCTGACTATTTGAACGTCATAGAATTCAATCACTTCACCTTCAGTTGCCAAGGGCCATACTTCTGGGAATCTCCCCTCAAATGTTTTAATCAGTCATATAGTGTGGAAACAGGCCCTTCGGCTTAACTTGCCTACACCGACAAACATGTCGCATCAACACTAGTCTCACTTGCCTGCTGTGCTTGGCCCATATCCCTCTAAATCTGTCCTATCCATGTAACTATCTAAATGTTTCTTGAACATTGAGATAGTACCAGCTACCTCCTCTTGCAGCACATTCCATACGTCCACCATCCTTTGTGACATAAGAAAACAACCTCCTTGAACAATCCTGTAAGCATCTACCTAAATATCCCTGGTGTGTTTTGCAATCAATTTTTATATTTGATAATACCCCACGTTAATCCTTGGGATGTTTGTGGCATGTCAGAGGAGTGGAAATTGTGTTGTAATGGTTGGTATGACATTGTAGAACATTCAGCCCATCCTGTTTATGCTGTGTTAGTTGGGACCCTTCTTCAGACATTGAAGGGTCCCAATCAGCCTGAAGAAATGTGTAGGAAGGAACTGCAGATGCTGGTTTATACCGTAGACACAAAATGCTGGAGTAACTCAGCGGGACAAGCAGCATTTCTGGATAGAAAGAATGGGTGATGTTTCAGGTTGACCAGTCTGGAGAAGGGTCTCTACCCGAAACGCCACCCATTCCTTCTATCCAGAGATGCTGCCTGTCCTGCTGAGTTACTCCAGCATTTTGGGTCTACAGCCTGAAGAAGGGTCCCGACCTGAAACGTCACCTCTCCAGCGATGCTGCCTGACCCTCTGAGTTACTCCAATGTTTTATTTTATTAACAAGAATCTGCAGTTCCTTGTGAGTAATCCCTGGATTCATCCTCCCACCACATCTTCCTGCTCGTCCCAATCAGTTGGAAAAACTTGCCAGTGTTAATTACCCAAAACGTAAATTTGGTGAGCGCTGGCAATTCAGACCAAAAGTGGGAATACTTCCTGTCACTGAAGAGAAAAAGGTGGGTTGGTACTCTGGATCCTGATTGTACATTGGACTGGGTCGACCCAGTGGCTGACTCGCTTACAAGGTATTATCCGCATAAGACGCAATGTTTAAGGCACTAAAATAGGCTCTTTGGATCTGTCCATTAACCAGTCCATGCCAGGATTTTTGCCCCCCATGAATTTCTATCAAGTCCGACATCAGTATAGCTCTCTCCTTTCTCATTTGGACATGTGCATGGATAGGAAAGGTGTAGAAGGATGTGGGCCAACACAGGCAGGTGCTACAGTGGCGCAGCAGTAGAGTTGGTGCCTTAAAGTGCCAGAAACCCGGGTTTGATCCTAAGTGCGGGTGCTGTCTGTATGAAGTTTGTACGTTCTGGTGACCAGCGTGAGCTACATTTATTACTAGATCATAATGGAATAGCTTGGACTGTGGGTGATGTGCAGCAGTGTTGGGGTGATGCTGGCTCAGGCGCTGAGGAAACTGCATCAATAAAAATAGAGCAGTAATAGATCAGTGTACATGTTGCTTCTCATCTGCAGAAGGGTCCCGACCCAAAACGTCGACTATCCACGTTTTCCAGACTTGCTGCCTAACTCACTGAGTTACTCCAGCACATTGTGTCCTTTTAATTATAGCAAGCATTGCTACAATTGCAATTTAATACAGAAACCTATTTAGCCAAAAAACACTCAAAATATAACAAACTTAAAAATCAAAAGCATCAAGCCTTTCTTCTATAGATGCCCTCTTGTTCATCTCCTTCTGACTGAGAGAGGAGAGATGGAATGGTTCTTGAATAGGGTATGTCTTCTCTCTACTTTAAATCTGAAGAAGGGTTCCGACCTGAAATGTCACCCACCCTTTTTCACCAAAGATGCTGCCTGACCCTCCGAGTCGCTCCAACATTTTGTTTTTCCTTGGTATAAAGCAGTGATATCAACTGCAGAATGCCGGGGATCAATGGTGGCACAGTGGCACAGCTGATAGGAGCTACTGCCTCATAGCATCAGGGACCTGGGTTTGACCCTGACCTTGGGTGCAGTCTGTGTGCAGTTTGCTCCCTTTGACCGTGTGGGTTTGTCCGGGTGCTCCGTTTTCCTTCCACATCGCAAAGATGTGTGGATTTGTAGGTTAATTGGCCCTCTGTAAAATAAATTGTTCCTAATGTATAGGGAATAGAGGAGTAAGTGGGATGATATGGAAATAGTGTGAACAGGAAAGGACACAAAGTGCTGAATTTAACTGAGCAGGTCAGGCAGCATCTCAGGAGAACATGGATAGGTGAGCACTTCTTCAGTCCAGACCTGAAACATCAACTATCCAGGTGCTCCTGAGTTGCTGCCTGACCGCTGAGTTACTCCATCGCTTTGTGTCCTTTTGTGTAAACCAGCATCTGCAGTTCCTTGTTTCCGGGGTGAACAGATGGATTGCCAGGTACGGACTTGGTGCGCCGAAGGGCCTGTTTCCATGCTGTATCTCCATCTAAAAACTAAATATCAACTCTTTTTACAAATAGTGTCATGATTCTTTGAGTCTAAAGAAGAGCTTTGACCTGAAATCTCACCTATTCCTTTCCTCCGGAGATGCTGCCTGACCCGCTGAGTTACTCCAGTATTTTGTGTCTATCTTTGGTGTAAACCAGCATCTGCAGTTCTTCTGTACACACATGGAAAATAGGGCCTCAGTTTAGCATCTCATTCCATTGAGTGTCAGCACTCCCTCTGTCCTAGACTGGACTTTATTCTGGAGCGAGGATGAACTCATTTTCTTGGTTCTTGGTTACTTGGTCCTCCAAAATATTCCAACTGGAATTTAAACTGGAGGTGGTGAATCTTCAGGATGAGCGTGTCCCAGCTGAGCCTGTCACAGTGACTTTATTCATCTTATCCCTTGGAGCGCAGGAGGAGGAGGGGTGATCTTATGGAGGTGTATAAAACCTTGAGAGGAATTGGTTGGGTAGATGAACAGTCTCTTGCCCAGCATAGGGGAATCAAGAACCAGGGGGCATAGGCTTCAAGGGAAGGGGGAAAGATTTAATAGGAATTTGAAGGGTAACTTTTTCACACAAAGGGTGCATGGAACGAGCTGCCAGAGGAGGTAGTTGAGGCAGGGATAATCGGAATGTTTAAGAAACAATTAGATGGGTACATGGGTAGGACAGGTTTGGAGGGATATGGGCCAAACTCAGGCAGGTGGGACGTGTAGATGGGACGTACTGGTCGGTGTGGCCAAGTTGGCCCGAGGGGCCTGTTTCCACGCTGTATGACTCTGTGACCTACTATAACGCAACTGATCTTTTCAAGGCGTCACATTAATAGCACATGCAGTGGTTTTATTCATGGCCATGTACAATACTCACGAGAAGATTCTAAAATGAATTAAATCGAGTAAAGTTAACATGAGTCAAAGTCAGAGACCTTTACTACCATAACATGTCAAAAACCTCGAGTATTATTGCATGATTTTAAAAGATGCTTTTTAAAAAAAAAAATCAAAGTAAGCTGCTTGTGTTACTGTAAATAATGTTATTTATGCTAAACATTTTAGGTTTTATAATTAAAAAATAAATTGTAACAATGACAAGTAGAGCGTTCCACAAGAAGGAAATTTAAACGGTAAATTCTTCAGGGGCATCAAAATGGTGGGAAGGCGAGACTTCAAATAGAAGTTTTAATCAAGACAACCTGGTAACCAAACGTTTGTAATTAGCTCAAGTGAGTAACCAGGGTTGTTGATGCAAATGCAACATATTTATGGTGCAGGAGGGACTTTTTGTATGTTCAGTATCAGTCCTGATCGTCAGGCCTTGGAGAGAGATGCAACCTTTGCAAGGCAGCCATGGTATGTGGGTCTCTGCAATGTGATTGAAATCAGACCCTTGTGTTGTCTTCAAAGGTCAGAAGGCCAGTAAATGATGTGAGGATGTGTAGATATATCTGTGTGTGTGTGTGTACATTGAAGAAATTAATTTTATTTTGGCAGTATATTTGGTATTAAGGAGTGCTCAGAATAGGTTTTTTTTAAACAAAATGATTTGGGTTTTCTTGGTTACTCGCCCAATGACCAAAGGCTGAGGTTTTCTTGAGTTTCACCAAGTCTGATTTCTTGATACGGAGCTGCAAATATTTACATTGTGTTATTTAGAGTTGGTTGGCTTTAGTGTTGTCACTCCTGGTGTCACCAATCATCCCTTTTCCCTTTGGAGGGGCTGGGACCAGAGCATGTTAGTTTATCAGGGACCGACCCCCCCCCCTCTAACACCTTGCTCTCTCTGTACACAACGGTTTGGTTGCAACGAACAGGCGTTTTAAAAATGCTTGCTGTGGCAGGACCGACCGGCCTAATCCCTGCGCAAAGGCCCATCCACGATCCGTCCATGTTCTCCATTTCTCCCATCACGGACAGTAAACCTCTATCTGTGCAAAGTGAAATCCTCACAAACACAAACCGCACCATGCATGTCCCACAGAGCACCATAAGCATTCGAAGAAGAAACGTTTATTTATAAAATATGTGAATTATATGATCTTGTGTAAAACTGTAATTCAAGCATTACTTTAAATTATGGAAAGTTATGGATGTTCATTTAATGTGTCCTTTGTCATCTGCATCATTCTCCTCTCTCTCTCTCCCTCTCTATCTCTGTCTCCCTGCCTCGTTCTCTTTCCCTCAAGTTCTAGGAGAAGAATTAGGCCATTCGGCCCATCAAGTCTACTCCACCATCCAATCACAGCTGATCTATCTTTTCCCTCTCAACCCCATTCTTCTGCCTTCGCCCCATAACCCGATGCCCTTATTAAACAAGAATCTGTCAATCCCCGCCTTAAAAATATCCATTGTCGGCCTCCCTTCCTCTCTATCGCATCCTCTTTTCATTCCCCCTCTCCACCACCTTCCTCCTGCTATCTTCTTATTTCCCCACCCTTACTCACCCATCCACTTCTTTTCTATTTAGTTAAGTGTGTCAACCAATGTTCTTCTGTTACAGCCTCTCCAACCAAGACTCCTTCATCGACACAATAGGGGAATAGGTGCTCGCATTACTTGAACTGTTTTCTATTTTAATTTTCCACTCTTTCCCAGAATTTAATTAGTATTTTTTAGGTTTAGTTTTTCTAATTCCTATTTGTGTTTCTCTTGTTGTTGCAACATCATCAGTGATTCATGCTATGCTTACTCTGACTCTTCCCTGAAGTGTGTATTTTATTAAACTTATTAAAGTATTACTTGGATATTTCCCATCTTTTGTGTCTTTCTTGCAAGTGCCGACACGCAGAGAGATGCTGGAGAAGAAAATAGTACGAAGGAGGCTGGCAAGTTCGATTTACATTTCTTTGGTATCTATTGCAACCTGAGGATGCATCAAATAACTTTATATCCCATCAGGTTTTGGAGGGTATTCATAAATGAACATACAAGGCAGCCATTTTGCACACCCTCCCTCTTCCATCACACAAACCATCCTGTCTTCCATTAATCCCACCAACACTTCTCGCTGCCTCGTCAAGGCCACCAGCATACTCAAGGACCAGTCTCATCCCGGATGCTCTCTCTTCTCCCATCAGGTACAGAAGTGTGAAAATGCACACCTCCAGATTCAAGGACAGTTTCTTCCCAGCTGTTATCAGGCAACTGAACCATCCTATCACCAACTAGAGAGCGGTCCTGAGCTACCATCTACCTCATTGGAGACAGAGCTATGTTTACTGGACTTTATCTTGCACTAAATGTCATGCCCTTTATCCTGTGTCTTGTCTGTACGCTGTGGACGGCTTGATTGTAATCATGCATACATAGTCTTTCTGCTGACTGGATAGCACGCAACAAGAAAGCTCTTCACTATCTCGGTAAATGTGACAATAATAAACTAAACTAATGATACAGAAAGCTGCCACCAATAGTTTAACATTATGGCAAGATATGTATAAGAACCCAGATTCCCCCTCCACATTTGCTGGCTGACCTGCTGAGTATCGGTGCTTTACGGTACAGGACGGCTCAGCAGTAGAGTTGCTGCCTTAGAGCCAGAGACCTGGGTTCCATCCGGAACACAGATGATGTCTCTATTGGGGTTTGTACGTTCTCCTTGTGACCAGCTTGGGTCTTCTCTGCGTGCTCCGGTTTCCTCCCACACTCCTAGGCGGTAAATTGTAAATTGTCCCTAGTGTGTGTAGGACAGTGTAAGTGTTGCTGGTCAGTGTGGACTCGGTGGGCCGAAGGGCTTGTATCTCTAAACTAAACTAAATGAACCCGGGACAGGGCAGTGAGATCACTCATACACTGGTTAAAATTAACCACAGTCCTGGTCGTGTTCAGTAATCATCTGCAATACTTGAGAGCATTTTTATTTATAATCATCACCGCTAAAATATCAATGTAAGGCTAGCTTGCTTAGACTTTTTTGATTTATGTTTTATTTTATATTGTTACCATACAGCAAGACTGGATAGCCAAACATCTTATTGTCAATAATCCTTTCTAACAGCTCTCTACATTGTCCCATCAAATAGAGGGGGCTTACTTTGGATCTAACCCTGTGGTGTGTCACATTCTTCCAGGGCTGGGACAGCACAGGTTAGATAGAGTGAAGCTCCCTCTACACAGAGAGGAGGGATGAATCGGTAACTTCTTTGTTTACGGGAAACAAATGATTCTTCAACATAAAGCCTGTTTTTATACAAAAGGGTTGCCCCTAGGTCTGGAAGAAAAGAGGTTTGCCGAGTTTGTCAGCTGAGAATTACCCGCCCGGACCCCTAGCTCCCCACCCATCCCCTTGCACTGAGCATCCACCCCCCCACCCCCCCTCCCTACCGCCACAAGGGTGAAAGTGAGACCAGAGAGCATCGTCTAAATCGTGCCCCCTACCCTCACCCCACCCTCCCCATATAGGGCAAATCCCCCAGTGCGATGTGCCGGCACGTACCGAGTCTGACTATGGTGCCACGATGGTCTATTATGTCATCACTAAACGTGTAGTTCCACCTGGCCTCTGGGAGAAATCACTCTTGCTTTTTATTGATGCTGCTTCAAAACCAAGTCTCATACAAGTGCACCATTGTCCTGGGGTGATGTTGCCACAGAGTACGTGTGAGAATGTGTGTGAGAGAGTGAATGATTGCATGTGTGTGTGTGTGTGAAGGTGAGTGCATGCATGCATGCATGTTGGTGAGTAAGTGGGTGTGCGTGCCTGTGAGTAAATGTGGGTGTGTGAGTGAATGTGTACGTGTGAGAGTGGGTGCGACTGTGAGTGAGTGTGTGTTGGTGTGAGTGAGGGTGTGGTTGTCCCAGCCTGCCAGGGGCACCCCTGGCTGAGCGGGCCATGCGGGTGGGTGGGTGTGTGGGTGGTCTAGGGGCACTGTGAGCAGCCACACCTCACGCTCTTCTCCACTTGGTGGGTGAAGGAGGAGCCGTCGCTACACTCGAAGGCGTACGTCCTCCGCTTGACCTTGAGCGCCACGCAGCAACCCCGCTGCCGGCACGACCCTTGGCATTCCACCCACGACACCTGCCGGCTGCTCTGGCAAATGTTGTAGCCCCTCTGGAGCTGGTAATAATCCCGGACGGCCACCCCTCGACACTCCGCCTCTGCAGTGGGGGGAGGGGGGAGGACAGACAATAAAGAAAAGAACTGGTCAGCGGGAGGCTTGGGCAGTGGCATCATGTATGGCATGGACATGGTGGGCCGAAGAGCCTGTTCCTGTGCTGTTCTACATTCTAAGTCAACCATCAATGGGTGGTGGTGGAGGCAAATGGGATACCTTATTTGCCCTAAATATGGAAATGTCAAAGACTATAGGGGTGTGGGAGGAAACCAGAGTACCCGGGGGAAACCCACGTGGTCACGGGGAGAACGTGTAAACTCCACACAGACAGCACCCGTAGTCAGGATTGAACCCAGGTCTCTGACGCCGTAAGGCAGTGACACTACTGTGTTAAGAAGCCTTGGGGCAGGGAGTCTTGCTGCTGAAGATATTCCTTGTATCCCATCTCATACCTTTTGGTCTAATCATCAAATTTAAACCTCCCCTCAACTTTCTATTTTAGTTTAATTTCTAATTGTCACATGTACCGAGGTACAGTGAAAAGCTTTTTGTTACGTTCTATCCATTCAGCTGAAAGACTATACATGATTACAACCAAGCCGCCCACAGTGTACAGATAAAAGCCATAACATTTAGTGCAAGATAAAGTCTGATTATAGATAGTCCGATGGTATCAATTGAGGTAGATGGTGGCTGAGGACCGCTCTCTGGTTGGTGAGGGGATGGTTTAGTTGCCTGATAACAGCTGGGAAGAAACTGTCCCTGAATCTGGAGTTGTGCATTTTCACACTTCTGTACCTCTTGCCTGATGGGAGAGGAGTAGACTGATCCTTGATTATGCTGGTGGCTTTGCCGAGGCAGCGTGAAGTGTAGATGGAATCAACGGAAGGGAGGTTGGCTTGCTTGATTTTCTGAGCTGTGTCTCTGTTCCTATGTAAACATTCACATCTCTTCCAACTGGGAGTTGAGATGCTTCCTCCCTGTGACCATTACTGGATATTTCCCCAAGTAATGCCTGGGAGATTCCTGTTCTCCTGAAGTCCTCCCGGTGTGGTGAAAGCAATGTGTTTGCTGCTGCGACCTAAAGCCCTCTGCCTTGGTGATCTCCTGCCTGCCAAACTCTCCTTCCCATTCCCATACTGACCTTTCTGTCCTGGACCTCCTCCATGGCCACACGCAAACTGGAGGAACAGGACCTTATTTTATTTGGGCTGCTTACAACCCAGTCGTATGAACAATTATTTCGCTAATTTCAAGTAATTCCTGCATTTCAAATGTTGTTATAATACCTGCCTTAACCACTTCCTCTAGGAGCTCGTTCCCTATACCCACCACCAACTTAGTGAAAAAAAGTTACCCCTCACATTTCTATTTAATATTTCACCTCTCACCTATAACCCTTGTTCTCTAGTTCTTGCTACCACTACTTCTTGTGCATTCATCCTATCCATTCTCCTCTTGATTTTATACCTTAAGAAGATAGCTCTCATACTCCTGCGCTCCAAGGAATAAAGTCGTAGCCTGCCCAACCTCCCTGCAGCACAGGCCCTCAAGTTCTGGCAACATCAGTGTTGCCCCTCAGGCATGGCAGCACGTATCCTCACTTCCCAGTGTGGCTCTGCCTCGCCACTGCCTTGCAATAGCAGTTTAGGAGGCAGGGAGATGAACAGGTATGTGCATGGGCAGACAGATACTTCAGAGATACAGTGCGGAAACAGGCCCTTCTGCCCACCGAGTCCACGTACACTAGCACTATCCTACACAATAGGGACAAAACTTCTAGTAATGGAAAATTAAAAGATATAGTAACAAAATGAAATTATGCCGCATGGATTAAGTTTAATTTAGTTTATGGTCGCTTGTACCAACGTACAGTGAAAAGATTTCATTGCATGCTGACCAGTCAGCAGAAAGACTACGTGATTAAAATCGAGTAGTCAACAGTGTACAGATGCACAATGAAGTGAATAACATTTAGTGCAAGATAAAGTCCAATAAGGTCCAATTAAGTATAGTCCGAGGGTCTCCAATGAAGTCCGTGGGTCTCCACTAAATTAAACAAAACTAAACTAGACAAAAATAGACTAGTCTAAACTAAAGTAAACTAGACTAGATTAAAGGACTAGAGTCGACTAGACTAGATAGACAAAACTAATCTAGACTAATGTAAAGTAGACTGGACTCTAGAGTAAAGAATTGTCATTGGTCCAAGTCCCCATCCCCCAGCTGCTATGAGGCTGGTCTGAGATGGCTGCCAATGTTCCTACCTTGGTCGCAAAGATCTCCGGTGTATCCTCTCTCACACTCGCACGCTGCCTCGCCCAGCTCCGAGATGTGGCACTGTCCCTGCTGGCAGGCCAGCTTCTTGCAGGGGTTGAACAACTCTTCCTGCTGGTTGCACAGGGCTCCCTTGTGTCCGGCATCGCACTCACAGCGGTAGGTCACAGTGTCTAACGCCACACACCGGCCACGCACGCACCTGTCACACGGGACAACAAGTTATTGGCTCAACCATGTGGAGAGAGTATCGCTCTGTCGCTGCCCTGGGAGTATGTGATGGGACAGTGCAGCGGGCTTCACTCTCTGCCCTCTCACTCCCTCCTTCCCTTCACCCTTTCTCCCTCCATTTCATCCCTCACCTCCACTCTTTATCCTTCTCTTATTTCTCCCCCTCCCTTTCCTTCCTCACCGCTTTCCCTATTCCCCCCACCCTCTGTATCACCCCCCCTTTCTATCCCCCCCTCTTATTCCCCCCCCTCTTATTCCCCCCTTCTCTATTCCCCCCCCACACTATCCCCCCCCTCTATCTCCCCCCCCCCCCCCCTCTATCCCCCCCCCCCCCCCCTACCCCCCCACTACTCCCCCCCCCCCCCCACTATTCCTCCCCCTCTATTTCCCCCCCCCCCTCTATCCCCCCCCCTCTATTCCCCCCCCCCCTTCTATTTCCCCCCCCCCCCTCTATTTCCCCCCCCCCTCTATTTCCCCCCCCCCCTCTATTTCCCCCCCCCCCTTCTATTTCCCCCCCCCCCTCTATTTCCCCCCCCCCTCTATTTTTCCCCCCCCCCCCCTCTATATTTTATATTCCCCCCGCACTCACTTGTGCCCGTGGCAGGGCTCGATGGTGGGCTGGTCACACTGCGGCCCCTCCCAGCCGGGCTGGCAGAGACAGACGGGCGGCTGGCCAGGCCGTGGCTGGCAGATGCCGTGCCGACAGGCGATCCTGCGGCAGGAGCGGCAGCCAAGCTCCACGCCGGCACGACGCCGGGTCTTGGTGAAGTCCTGCAGCTCGTTGTTGATGTACAGGTTCTGGATACATCCGTGGAAACCCGAACCATTGACAGGGGGCCATGGGCCCAGCGAGGGGGGGGTCACCCCAACCGGCATGCCTGAGGTGATGGGGCACAGGGTCAGTGGTGGTCACAACACCCGTCTCCCCACACCCCCTCCGTCTCCCCACCCTGTTAGCCTGAGAGTCAAGGAGCTTTTTCGTTCAAGTTCGTGACCCAACTCACGGAACTACCTGAATTTTTAACACATTGTGTAAAAACATTATATAAATCACACCTGAAACTCGTCTAAACCAAAACCTGCACATATTTTTAAAATATGAGAAAAACTCTAATTTACTGAGTAGTAATTGTCCAATCAATGGACGTTTGACATTGAGGCCGGACGTTAATTGACCAATCACACACTTTGTTTCATGGTCGCTAGGCAGCGAGGACCCTGGGATAATGGCTGCCTCCTAATTACATCAAAATAATAGCAAGGTTTCGAAGGAATAAAGATAATGCTAACCTTGCTGATAATTTTGTTTTACAATTGATTTATTCTTGTAAAGATATGATGTGAACTGTTAAATAAAAATGATAAATAAATGTAGAGCTAGAGTTAGGATTTGGGTCAGTCAGTCAAGCCAGTCAGACGTCAAGTCAGTCAGAAGTCGGGCTGCCGATAGATGCTGTGAAAGATCGGTTGGGCCACTGGTGGGTGCTGCAAGTGGTCGGTCGGCCGGCTGGTGTTGCAGCGAGTGAGCGGGCGGACTGATGGAGCCGGCGCTATGCGGGTGCTGAAGGCAGCCCGGGCGGCGTGCAGGGCAGTGCTGCTCCCCACCATCATCACCATGATGATCCAGAAGGGCATGCTGGCCGAGGTGAACGCGCTGAGCTGCCACACTTATGGAGCCTGCAGCAGGTCCCCAAGTGGCTCCAGCTCCAGCCGTGGGCAGCTCTGGAAGGGGGGTGAGTTAGGGTTAGGGTTTCCTGTCAGTGGAAGATGCCTTAGTCTTCCCCCAGCCTGGCACTGCCCCAGTCCCACCATGGCCGTGACCCCCACTCTGCACACTGGCAGTCAGTGGGGTTCAGTAAACGAGGGAACCCACAGGAACTGCCCTCACTCATTAATTAGGCTGGTTTAGGAGCCGGACCTCTGCGGCAGTCTCATTCAAACAACACACTCACAATTACATTCATTATATTACTTTTATATAATATATATATATATATGGTATAATAATATATGGTTTAAATACACAGCAGCATAGAGTTAGGCTCCCCATGGAGTAATATGAGCATTGGACACTAGAGGGCACTTACTTTTCAAATTTGCTTAATTAATTAATGTGCAACTTTTGGCACTGACGAGTTATGACTTCCTTCTCAATTATATTTTATCTAAATCTGTGCAAAATTTCAAGTAGTTCCCAGACATGGGTCACGAAAGTTAAATTCTAGACACATTTTCGATGCTCAGCCCACAGCCCTATGTCTCTCAACCCCCTACTCACCCTCTGCACATCCCCTTTCCCACCCCAGGGGCCCAGCGATGGAGCTGGGGAAGGGTCACCCCCACTCGCATGTGTGTGGTGAGGGGGCACATTGTCAGGGAGTCACAAAACTCGTCTCCCCACCCCCTGCCCATCCCTTTCCCCACCCCCAGGGGCCCAGCGATACGGGGGGATTCACCGTGGGGAGGGAAGGGCCAGTGTGGGGTGAGGGAGCACATTGTCCTCCTATTCCATCTCCCCATCTCTACTTCCCATTCCAGCCCGAGAGAGAGAGATCTGTGTGGGAGGTGGGCTGGGAGGGTGAGGGAGGTCCGGGAGGAGAGGAAGGGACAGTGAGAGAAGGGCAGGGTGAAAGGGAGATGCAGGGATCGGGGAGAGGGGGGAAGCTCAGGAGGAGGAGAGGAGTAGGGTGGGTTCGGAAGGTACAGAGGGGGCGGAGTCGAGGAGGGGGGATAAGGAGGGGAGTGTAGGAAGGAGCTACGATTATGGGGGCGGAGGGTCGGCTAATCCAGCTCGCTGCGCCTCCTCGGATCCTCACCTCCGATGTAGAGTGGCGTCTCGTGGTTCAGTGCCGACTGTTTGACTGCGCTCTCCATGCTCTTGGGCGCTCCGCCGTCGATGGACAGATTGACCATCTGGTCGAAGGTGAGGATCTCCACGGTGTGGAACTGCCCATCGTTGATGGTCTCCAGGCTACAGGGCACACAGAGGCAGGTTCACTCAACAACGTACCAGCCTCAGAATAAACGGACGCACTTTCAGAACGGAGACGAGGAGGAAACTCTTTAGCCAGAGGCCTGTGAACCTGTGGAATCCCCGCCGTCGAAGTGACCTGCAGGTATCGCTGCCTCAAGCTTGCCCAGTGTAGGGGAATCGAGAACCAGACATCAGTCTAAAGAAGTATCTCGACCCGAAACGTTACCCATTCCTTCTCTCCAGAGATGCTGCCTGTCACGCTGAGATACTCCAGCTTTTTGTGTCTACCTTCGCGAACCAGAGGACATGGGTTAAAGCTGAAGATTAAACAATTCAATAGGAACCTGAAGGGTAATTATTCACACAAAGGGTGGCGGGTGTATGGAACGAGTTGCCGGAGGAGGTAGTTGAGGCAGGTACTATTGCAAAATAAACAATTAGATAGGTACAGGGATAGGACCGGTTTAGAGGGATATGGGCCAAATGCAAGCAAGTGGGACTAGTGTAACTGGGACATGTTGGCCGATGTGGGCAAGTTGGGCCAAAGGGAACTGTTTCCATGCTGTATCACTCTATGACTAAGAAGGCAGATAGACCTGTGGAGAGTGGGTGTGGATGTGGGAGGAAACCGAAGCACCCGCAGGAAACCCACGCTGTCACGCTGTGATCGTCCAAACTCCGTACACACACACAGACAGCACCCGAGGTCAGGATTGAACCCATGTTCTCTGGCGTTGCGGGGCAGTGGCTCTACCCGCTGCGCCGACTCGGCATAGTTACCTGTAGATGGTGGAGCTGGGGTCAGTCCCAGGGTCGTAGCTGACTCGGACCCGGCCCTGATACAGCTCGACGGCAATGTGATCGTTGTCTCCATTATACAGCAAGATCCCGTTATCCTCGGCAGTGGAGACCTAAGAGGCGGAGAGTCATCACCGTCTCACTACAAGCCACAAGGTACAGACGACAATAAACTAAACTGAAACTTTATCTAGCACTAAACGTTATCCCTTTATCCTGTCTCTACACTGTGGAAGACTTTTTATTGCATGTTGACTATACATTGTAATTATGTATAGTCTTTCCGCTGATTGGAAAGCATGCAACGAAAAAACGTTTCACTGGAGCTTCGTACATGTGATAAGAAACTAAACTGAACTGAACTGAACTAGACTAAAACTTAACTTAACTTATCATGCACTAAATGTTGTACCCTTTATCCTGTACCCCTGCACTGTGGACGTCTTAATTCTAATCATGTTTAGTCTTTTTGCTGACTGGATAACACCCAACAAAAACTTTTTTCACTGTACCTCAGTACAAGTGACAATAAACTAAACTAAACTAAACTTTATCTTGCACTAAATGTTGCATCCTTTATCTGTACACTGTGGACGGGTTGATTGTAATCACATATAGTCTTCTCGCTGACTGGATAGCACGCGACAAAAAGTTTTTTTGCTACACCTTGCTATACGTGAAGGTAAAGTGAGGTAAAGTAATCTAAACTCTTGCACGGTTACCTGCAAGGAGATGTTTGCTTGGGGCCAGTTCTTCAGCTCGGTGAACTGGAGGTAGGAATCCCGATCCACAAAGTTGACGCTGACCAACTTGTCGCACCGCGCCCCTCCGAACCCTGGGAGACACTGGCACAGGGCGCTGGTACCCACACACTGCCCGCCATTGAGACAATCTTCGGGCTGGCACTGGGCTGGCATGGGAGAGGACGGGGAGGGGAGCTCACAGAAACGGCCGCTGGAGGTGGGGGAGGGGAGGGGAAGGGGGGAGAGCGAGAGAAAGAGAGAGTGAGAGTCACAGCCAGAAATAACTGAATAACTTTAGGAACAGCTCCACCCACGACCGCAAAGAATTGCAGAGAGTTGTGGACGCAGCCCAGACCATCATACAAGCCAACCTCCCTTCCATTGGCTCCATCCACACTTCACACTGCATCGGCAAGGCCACCAGCATAACCAATGACCAAATTTAGAGACAGTTTTTGTCCAGTTGTCAACATGCAACTGAACCATCCTTTCGCCACTAGAGAGTGGACCTGACCCTCCCATCTACCTCATTGGAGACCATCAGAATCTTTAATCAGACATTACTGGTCTTTATTTTGCACTAAATATTATTCATAAGATCTAGGAGCAGAATTGTTAACCCCATTCCCATGCCTTCTCTCCATAACCGTTGATAACTCCACAACCTCAAGATTCCCTTTATCCTGCATCTATACCCTGTGGATGGCTGGACTGGAATCATATATAGTCTTTCCACTGACTGGATAGTACACAACAAAAGCTTTTCAATGTACCTCCGTACACGTGACACTAAACTAAAGACAGAGATGCAGCAAGCAAGTTTTCCATGGAACCTGTACCTCACCACACTGTCTGACGATAAACTCAACTTAAGAACCAGGTTAAACACACACCACGAGACTCGCTTGTTTGGAAACATCTCTGCCCAAGCATCATAGAATCAAAGAGTCATGCAGCACAGAAACAGGCCCTTTAGCCTAACTCATCCATGCTGGCCAAGACGCCCCATCCTGCCAGCATTTGACCCACATCCCTCGAAACATTTCCTATCCATATTCCTGTACAAATGTGTTTTAAATGTTGTTATAGTACCTGCCTCAACTACTTCCTCTGACAGCTCGTCCCAGACACCTACCTCAGATTCCTTCAGTTTTTAATTTGAGAGATACAGGGTGGAATGCGTACACTAGCACAATCCTACACACTAGCGGCACTTTGCAATTTTTACCAAAGTCAATTAACCTACAAACCTGTACATCTTTGGAATGTGAGGGGAAACCGGAGCACCCGGAGAAAATGCACGCAGTTACAGGGAGAAGGTAAAAACTCCATACAGACAGCGCCCGTAGTCAGGATCGAACCCGGGTCTCTGGTGCTGTGAGGCTGCACCACCACACTGCAGGGAATCGGCAGCAAGCCTGGGGCAGGGCTGCGTTCCGCACTGCACCTCACCTGTATCCCTCAGAACACAGACAGGTGTAACTGTCCACCGTATCCACGCACATTCCGTTCCCCTGGCAACCGTGGTCCTGGCAGTTGTCAACGGCAATGCTACAGTTCTCCCCCCTGTAGCCGGAAAGACACTCGCACCTAAAGGGGCAGATACAAGTTAGATACAGAGTGAGGCTCCCTCTACACAGTCCCGTCGCGGGGGGGGGGGGGGGGGGGGGGTTGTCGGGAGTCGGGAGGGGGGTTGTGATGGATGGGGGGGATCACCCTGTCGGTCTGCTCCAGGGCCTGGCCAAGTTGGCCATCCGCGGGTCCAGGCAGCGGGCACTGGACGACCACACCGGGGTCGACTGCCTTCCCCTTTTCCGTGCCCACGTCCCTGGAGAGGGAACACGCGGGACTCTGGAGGCCTTCCGTGAACGCTGGTCTCCGCGGGAGGTCGAGTGTATTGTTGATAAAGCTGGCGATATATAAACTATCTGATGACCGATTTTCGTAAACTGTCTTTGATCGTGTTAATACTCTGTTTTTGTTTTCTGAATAAAAGTATTTGTATAATTCTTTTTTTTAAAGGGAAGGGACAGCACGGGTTTAGGATACAGAGTGGTGTCTCCAGTGTTCGACTCACCTTGGACCCGCCTTGGTGCCCACACACTTGGTGCCGCTCTGGCATGGGTTTAATTCAGGGGCACAGAGGTCCACCGGCTCCTCGCACAGAACTCCTGCACTTGAAACAGAGAACACACTCAGTGACAGGACCACACACACCGCCCGTCAACACCAGAGAACCAGTGTCTTTTTTATACCATCCTGGTAAACCTCCTCTGCACCCTCTACAAAGCTTCCAACTTGTATTGGGGCTTCCAGAACTGCATGCAAAATTACCTGCAAACCCTAGCTCGCTTAGTAATAACAAAGAACTGCAGAATCTCCATGTCTGTTTGGTTGGTTTATACCAGACGTAGGCACCAAAATGCTGGAGGAACTCAGCGGGTCAGGCAGCATCTCTGGAGAACGTTGTATTGGTCGGTGAGATTTCGGGGTCAAGACCCTTCCTCAGCCTGAAGGATCCTGACCAAAACCAGCACCTTTAGGTTTTAGCTTTAGAAATGCAACGTGGAAACAGGTAATTCGGCCCACTGAGTCTGCTCCAACATAGTGATTACCCAAGCACTAGTTCTATCCAGCACACTGAGGGACAATTTCACTGAAGCTAATTAACCTACAAACCTGTACATCTTCTGAATGTGGGAGGAAACCTTAGCATCTGGAGAAACCCCACGCGGTCACAGGGAGAACGTACAAACTCCGTACAGACAGCACTGGTAATCGGGATCGAACCCGGGACACTGGCGCTGTGAGGCAGCAACTCTACCGCTGTGCCACCCGTCCCTAATCGTCACCTATTCATTGTCTCCAGAGATGCTGGCTGACCCGATGAGTTACTCCAGCACTTTACGTCCATCCTTCCTACCTTGGCACTGCTTTGAGAAGGAGGAATAGGGGAAAGGAGGATTCAGAAATGAGTAAGAGGCAGACTATCAGAATATCACTAACAGCCTCTGAATGTGGGACTGGGAAGGGAGTCTAGCGTTCAGTTAACATTAATCCAAACGCAGCGACTACCTCGAGGGCTAAATTCTGCGCAGCATTCAGTTAATTCTTAATTAACACTGTGGTGCTGGTGTCGATGATGCTTGCCGTATAATTACAGTAATTAGCAATTTGCAGTTCTCCCTGCCAAACCTATAATCAGTTGAGTACAGAGTTCCAAGTGTCACAGCGAGAGCACTGTGCAACAGCCTGACATTGCCGCTGATCTCTCTCAGTCCCTCCAGTCTGAGGCCTCGCAGAGCCACAGAATCAAGATTCAAGAGAGTTTATTGTCATGTGTCCCTGATCATGTGTCCCAATGACATTCTTGCTTTGCTTCAGCACAACAGAATATAGTAGGCATGAATACAGAACAGATCAGTGTGCCCATATACCATTATATATACACACGTGAATAAATAAAACAGATAATGGGCTATTAATGTTCAGAATTTTGTTTGAGTTGAGTCTAATAGCCTAATGGCTGTGGGACGGTATACCGCATGCAAACAGGACCTTCGGCCCAACTCGTCCATGCAGACCAAGATGCCCCGTCTAATCTAGCCCCATTTCCTACAGTCAGAAACCCGAGCACCTGGAGAAAACCCATGCAGTCACAGGGAGATCGTACAAACTCCATACAGACAGCGCAGTCAGGATCGATCCCAGGTCTCCGGCACTGTGAGGCAACAACACTGCGGCTATGCAACTGTACCGCACTGGTAAATCACCACCTGCAGTTCCTTGTTTCTACACTGACTTTTACTGAACTGTAAGCAAAAAAGGAATTTCACAGTGCCTGGGTACATATGACAATATAGTACTATCGAACCATTGAGTGAAGAAGTGTCTCGACCTGAAACGCCACCTATACATGTTCTCCAGGGATGCTGCCTGACCCGCTGATTTACTCCAGCACTCTCCTTTCCCTCCCTCCCTCTCTCCTTTCCTTGTGCTCCTTCCTTTCCCTCCCTCTCCCCCCTGGTAGATCAACACAGTACTGTACACCTCACCTGTGTGTTCAGGTGGGCAGAGGCAGGTGTAGTTATTAACCCCGTCCAGGCAGGTTGCCCCGTTCTCGCAGACATTCCCCTCACAGTCATCAATGTTGGTCGTGCAGGTGTTGCCCAGGAAACCCTCGGGGCAGGTACACCTGTCGGGGGAACAGGAAGCAGAGATGCAGTCATGTCCCACGCAGCTGGAAACAGGCTCGGAGATTCACAGCGAGAAACCTCCGCGTCGCTGGTCCCCGGGGTGTGTGGATTCCCAGGCAGATTCACCAGCCCACGCCAGTCAGTCTTGGCAGAACGGTATTGAGGGAGCGCCGCGCTGTGGGAGGGGCAGTACTGAGGGTGTCTTCTATGTGTGTGTATGTGGGTATGAGTACAAGAACCAGAGGAAACAGGCTTAAGGTGAGAGGGGAAAGATTTAATAAGAACCTGAGGACAACTTTTTCACACAGAGGGTGGAACATATATGGAGGTGGTAGAGGCAGGTACAATAATAAGTTAAACGGTCTATGGACAAGTACATGGATCAGAAAGATTTTGAGGGATATTGGCCAAATGCGGGCATGTGGGACTAGTGTAGATGGGGCATGTTGGTCAGCATGGGTGAGTTGGGCCAAAGGGCCTGTGTGACTGTGTGTCTACAATACAATAGCCTCCACTCACCAGAATGCGCCAGACTGGCCCTCCTTGATGTGGCACGTCCCTCCGTTCTCACAGGGGTTACTGATGCACCCATTGATCGGAGATTCACACCGTTTGCCCTGACAGTGGATAAACAAACAATGGAGTTGTCGGAATTACCAGGGACTGAGGGAAACGTTAAGAGAGATAAAGCTTGGAAATAGGCCCTTCGGCCCATCGAGTCCATGGTGACCCCGTACAAAGCACAATCCTACACACTAGGGCCAATTTACAATTTCACCAAAGCCTATTCACCTACAAACCTGCACGGCATTTGAGTGTGGAAGGAAACCGGAGCACCCGGAGAACAACCCGCGAGGAGAACGTACAAACTCCACACAGGCAGCACCCGTAGTCAGGATCGAACCCGGGTCTCTGGCGCTGCGAGGCTGCAGCTGTACCGCTGTGCCACGGTGATAGCTACGCTGGAAACTCAGCAGGTCAGGCCGTCTGAAGGGGCTGCTCCTTGAGCCTTGGAACTATCAGCCCCACGCTCCTGATCTTTGGTCACCTGGTTTGGAGGAGGGGGGGGGGGGGGGTTAGTCGGTGTGGGGTGGGGGAATCTCTGTCGGTTTGCTCCTAGGCCTTGCCATGGTGGCCATTCACGGGTCCAGGCAGCGGGCAGTCGAGGGTTCTGCCCGAGTCGACTGCCCGCCCCTGTTCCGGGCTTATGTCCGTGCCCACGTGTCCCTGGAGAGGGAGCACATGGTTGCCCACGGGAACTCTGTGGAGTTCTTCCGTGAACGCTGGTCGCCGCGGGGGGTTGAGTGCATCGTGGATAAGGATGACAATGTAATCTGATGACTGATATTGGCACACTGCACAAGCGGTTTTGATGTTTGCAGCACTTTGTAACTGTGATTAGCTCCTGGTTAAGGAAAACAAAAACAGATCAGGCAGGGTCTGTGTGAGAGAGAGGGAGAGAGAGGAACAGTTAAAGCTTCACATTGATAAACTTGCTGCCTCACAGTGCCAGTGACCGAGGTTCGATCCCGAGTACGGATGCTGTCTGCGTGGAGTTTGCATGTTTTCCCTATGACCGCGTCCTCCGGGTGCTCCGGTGTCCTCCTACATCCCAAAGACGTGCGGGGTTTGTAGGTTAATTAGCTTATGTAAGTTTTCCCTCTGGTGTGGATGAAAAGGGGGATGACATTCTTGATTAGTACAGGTGTCAGAGGTTATGGGGAGAAGTCAGGAGAATGGGGTTTGGAGGGAGAGATAAATCAGTCATGATTAAATGGCGGAGTAGACATGAGGGGCCGAGTGGCCTAATTCTACTATAACATAGAACTAGTATGAATGGGTGATCGATGGTCGGCGTAGACTCGGTGGGCCGATAGGCCTGTTTCCGTGCTGTATCTCTATAAATACTGGTAGCAGATTACAGATCCCTGGGAGTGGGTTGCAGGGTGGGATCTAATCCAGGTGTTCAGGAGATTTATATAAAGAATAACAGATCGCTGGGAATGGGCTACATGCTGGGATCTAATGGAATAATTGGAGTGTGTTACAGGGTGGGGGGGGTAACGGAGGGTGTGAGGTGGGGATGGGTGGTCTTTACCTGGTAACCATGGGGACAGGTGCACCGGTAGTGATCCATGGGATGGTCGATGCAGGTGCCGTGGTTTTGGCACGGGTTGGACAGGCAGGGACTGCACTTGGCCAGAATGCTCAGCTCCGTCGGACCTGCATAGAACAGAGAGTGAACCATCACACAAGGTGGCACGGTGGCGCAGCTGTAGAGTCGCCACCTCACAGCGCCAGGGACCCGGGTTCGATCCTGACCTCGGGTGCTGTCTGTACGGAGTTTGTCCGCGTGGGTTTTCTCCAGGTGCTTCGGTTTCCTCCCACCCTCCAAAGACATGCAAGTTTGTAGGTTAATTGGCTTCTGTAAATTGTAAATTATCCCTCGTGTGTGGAATAGTGATAGTGTACGTCGTGATCGCTGGTTGGCATGGGCTTTGTTGGCCGAAGGGCATGTTTCCGCGCTGTACCTCTAAAGTCTCAAGTCACACAAGGTGGTCTCGTGACACTCAACCTTGGGGGTCGTATGACGTCGGAAAAGACACAAGGAACAAAAAAATAAACAAAGTGCTGGAGTAACTCAGTGGGTCAGGCAGCATCTGTGGAAAACATGGATAGGTGATGTTTCGAGTCGAGACCACTATTCATACTCGGGTGAGGGGGTTTAAATCTAAACCTAGGAAACCTTGGATGAGGAGAGGATGTTTCCACTAGTGGGAGAGTCTCTAGAAACAGAGGGCACAGCCTCAGAATAAAAGGATAAGGGGGAATTTCTTTATTCAGAGGGTGGTGAATCTGAAATTAATTGCCATGGACGGTGATTTTGGGTGTTTTTAAAGCAGAGATTGGCAGGTACTTCATTAGTAAAGGTG
Organism: Leucoraja erinaceus; assembly: GCF_028641065.1. Taxonomy (NCBI): domain Eukaryota; kingdom Metazoa; phylum Chordata; class Chondrichthyes; order Rajiformes; family Rajidae; genus Leucoraja; species Leucoraja erinaceus. The sequence goes on along the minus strand of NC_073391.1, from coordinate 32,777,874 downwards.
TCAAAGGTTACGGGGAGAAGAAGGCAGTAGATTGGCATTGAGAGGGAAAAATAGATCAGCCATGATTGAATGGTGGAATAGACTTGATGGGCCGAATGGCCTAATTCTGCTCTTATGACATGATCTTATGATTTAGCAGATGGTTGAGCAAAGGCCAGAGATGCATCTACATATTAGTTGTTCAGATCAGTGACTTAGGAAGATGCAAGGAACAGCAGATGCTGGTTCACAAAGTGCTGGAGTAACTGGAGAGGAGAGACGAGGGAGTGACTGGCATGAGACTGGTCCTTGATTATGCTGGTGGCCTTGCCGAGGCAGCGTGAGGTATAAACGGAGTCAATGGAAGGGAGGTTGGTTTGTGTGATGGTCTGGGCTGTGTCCACAATTGTCTGCAATTTCTTGCGGTCTTGGATGGAGCTGTTCTCAAACCGTGTTGCGATGCATCCCGAGAAAATGCATATGTGAGAATAAAAGCACAATCGAACCACTGAATCCCTGGTCTGCGTTAGTGAGGGGGGCGGACGCTGGATGATCTGGAGGACAGGTGTGCCGGGTTATTGGAGTTTAGCCGCCCTTACCTTGACACTCAAACTTCTTGGCTGGTGTCGTCAGTAGGAGCTTGCCCTCCATGTCTCCGGGGCCAGCACAGCGGGCAATGCCAGGCTCCTTGTACCCAGTCTTCACCCAGTCAGACAGCCAGCGGAGGTTGCAGTCACAGTAGAGTGGGTTGGCTCCAATAGCACTGAAAGAGAGACAGAGAGAGGCAGAGAGAGACAGAGAGAGAGAGAGAGTGAAAAAGAGATATGGAGAGAAAGAGAAAAAGACAATGAAAAGGAGATAGAAAGAAACAAGAGAGAGAGAGAATGACAGAGAGAAATTGAGAAAGCGAGAGAATAGAGGGGAAGAGAGTGAGAGAAAGAGAAAGCGAGGGAGAGGGAGAGGGAGAAATACAGATAGTGATATAGAGAGTGAGAGAGAGAGATAGATGGGGAAGAGTGAAAAAGAGAGAGAGAAACAAAAGGAGAGAGAGAGAGGGAAGAGTGAGAGAAAGAGAGAGAAACAGAAAGGGAAAGAGAGAGATAGTGGGAAGGGGGAGAGATTGTCAGAAAACCCATATATATATATATATATATATATATATATATATATATATAATCCTACATGTGTCACGGGAATACATTGAGTCATAGAACTATAGGTTTGTGATGGACACAATGTGATGGAATAACTCAGCAGGTTATGCAGCATCTCTGGAGAACAAGGATAGGTGATGTTTCGGGTCAGGACTGAAGAAGTTCCAGACCTAAAATGTCACCTATTGATCGGTTTCTGTGTAAAAAAACATGTCCTGCACATATCCTGTGAACATTCACCCTTTCACCTTATAAAGCTATGCATACGTTCATGTCACAAGAGCAGTAGTCCAGTTGACCCATCGAGGTTTCGGCCCGAAACGTCGCCTATTTCCTTCGCTCCATAGATGCTGCTGCACCCGCTGAGTTTCTCCAGTTTTTTTGTGTACCTTCGAGTCTATTCTACCATTTGATCATGGCTGATCTATCTTTCCCTCTCAACCCCATTCTCCTGCCTTCTCCCCATAACCTTTGACTCTGTTACTAATCAAGAACCTGTCAATCTCCCCTTTAAAAATACCCATTGACTTGGCCACCACAGCCGTCTGCAGCAAAGAATTCAACAGATTCACCACCCTCTGGTTAAAGAAATTCCTCCTCATCTCCATTCTAAAGCCACGTCCTTTTATTCTGAGATATGCCCTCTGGATTAGTTTGGTTTAGTTTTGAGGTACAGCGCGGATACGGGTTCTTCAACCAACCGTGTCCACGCCGACCAGCGATCACCCTGTCGGTGCAACCAGCACTAGCCTACACACTAGGGGCAATTGACAAGTTTACCAGCCAGTTAACCTACAACCCCGTACGTCTTTGGAGTGTGGGAGGAAACCAGAGCACCCGGAGAAAACCCACGTGGGCACAGGGAAAATGTACAAACTCCGTACAGACTGCTCCCTTAGACAGGATCAAGCCTGGGTCAATGCCACTGTACGACAGCAACTCTACTGCTGCGCTGATGTGCAGCCCTGGTCTTTGACATCTCCATTCTGGGGAACATTTTCTGTCTGTCTACCCGATCATAATTTTATGTACTTGTATCAGTTCTCCAGCGTTCCAGAGGGAAAGGACCAACTTCTCCCTTTAGCTAATACAGTCTAATCCAGGCTACCCCTGAACCTGGGTAGTCCACCAAACGTCATACGTCTTAGTAGAGACCTGGAATGTCACCCATTCCTTCTCTCCAGAGATGCTGCTTGTTCCGCTGAATTATTTCAGCATTTTGGGTCTATCTTGTTCTATAACAAGTTCCTGATAGAAATGGCAGCATTAAAACCAAATCCCGGCCAATCCCTATCAGCTCCTGGCATGGACCAAATATCAGGTCTTTTCGTTGTCAGAGCATACTTAAACTTTGTTCAATTTTAATGTGCAGTGAAAATTCCAATCACTTACAGGTGAGAGAGAGAAGCCACATCCGCAAAGATTCCTTTGGGAAGAGCGGAGATTTCATTTCCGTGCAGGGACCTGTGTCGGAAAATTCAGAGATTAGTTCAAGAAGATAACGGATCCATAGAGGAGTACAGCACGGAAACAGGCCCTTTGGCCCAACTTGTCCAAGATGCCCCATCCAAGCGGGTACCATGTACCTCACACAGTCTCTATCCCACTAAACCATTCAAGATACAAAATGCTGGAGTAACTCAGTGGGTCAGGCAGCACCTCTAGAGAACATGGATAGGTGACGTTTCAGGTCGGAACCCTTCCTCACACTCTGAAACATCACCTATCTATGTTCTCCAGAGATGCTGTCTGACCCGTGGAGTTGCTCCAACACTCTGTGTCCTTTTGTAACCGAATCCTGCTCCTATGTCTTATGGTTCTGGTCCAGTGATTCAACCGCTCCCAATCATTAGGTCAACCAAGTCTTACTTTACCTCAAACTTTAGAGATACAACATGGAAACAGGCCCTTCGGCCCACTGGGTCTGCTCCGGCCCAGCGATCACCCCGTACACTAGCACTTAATTGTCTTTGGTAAAATGATACCCAGGCTCTAGTGTGTGGGACAGTGCTAGTGTACGGGGTGGCCGGCGCGATCACTAGGACCAGTGGCCAGCACGATCACTAGAACCAGTGGGCTGTGGCCTGTCGGGGGAAGCCACCGCCAAACTTGTCCCTGAAGACCTGAGGGGCCACCAGCGGCAACAGGCAAAGGGCCGCGCGATCAGTGGGGCCGAGGACAGGCCATGGAGAGGTGGACGGGCAGCGGTCTGAGAACAAATGCTGACCGGGGGGGGGGACGTGTTGGGCTGAAGGGCCTGTTGATGTGCTGTACTACTTTCTTTTGTGTACCTTGTGCATTGTGTGCAATAAACAAAGAATTTCACCGTACCTAGGTGCATGTGACAATAAAGTATTGAATCAAAGGGCCTTTTTCTGCGCGCTGTGTCCCTAACCTTGCGCCTGAACGTACGTCCTTTTATTCCGAGTCGCAAGTTCCCTTTCCGCTGTAAATGAATATTCTGCAAACGCTTTCAAATGTCGATTCCGCAGGCCGTGTGGTTGAATCTTCCCTTTGGCCGTTGAGGGAGCGGGGCTGTAATTAGGAAGCGGTCTAGTGGAGATGTTGCCAGCAGGTCACCAGGCACTGACGCTCCAGGGAGCTAATGAAAGTCCTGGCCTGTTCACTAATCTGCCAGCCCTGCACTGAGGCAGTGACGGTCCAACTGAGCCCAGTCCCCATCAGTAGCCCACGCCAGCACAGGCACTGCACCGCCGGGGGAGGGGAGGGCTCATGGAAACATCGCCTCCTCACAAAGGCCCCTTCAGTTGCCCAGAGTGGGAATACTAAACGCAACACGGCCAGTGTGAGATTCTTCAAGAGGCAAGGAGCAGCAAGGGTGAGCGATGCAGGAAGGCGGATTAAAGGGTGGAGTGGGAAGGGGGAAAGCTCTATGTGTGTGTGAGGGAGAGAGGGATAGGGAGCAGGATGAGTGCAAGTGAACGGGAGAGAGAGAAAGAGGGAGAAAGAGGAAGAGTGAACATGAGTTAGAGGAAGCGAGGGACAGGGAGAATAAATGTGAAAGGGGAAGAAAGATAGAAAGACAGTGAGGGAAAGAGAGAGAGATGAAAGTGAGTGTGTGAAAAAGTGAAAGGGAGAGTGTGTGAGAGAGTGAGAGGGAACGAGAAATATGGAGAGGGAAAGAGAGAAAAAAGAGAGGGAGAGAAAGTGAGGGAGAGGGAGGGGAGAGTAAAACACAGATAGAGATAAGGGTAGAGAAAGAGTAATAAAAACAGGAGAGAGAGAGAGAGAGAGGGAGAGAGAGCACACACATAAGACAGGCAGGGGAGGAGGGAAAGCCACAGGAGATGGATATGATTATAAAAGGCAGTGAAAAAGCAAGCGGAAGAAATAGGATTAAGGAAGTGGTTCTGCTGGAGGAAATGGAGTGGCAGGGAATGACTGAGTACATAGAAACATAGAACATAGGTGCAGGAGTAGGCCATTCGGCCCTTCATGCCAGTACCGCCATTCAATATGATCATGGCTGATCATCTAAAATCAGTACCCCATTCCTGCTTTTCCCCCATATCTCTTGATTCCTTCAGCCCCAAGAGAAAAATCTAACTCTCTCTTGAAAACATCCGGTGAAATGGCCACCATTGCCTTCTGTGACAGAGGATTTCACAGATTCACAACTCTCTGGGTGAAGATGTTTTTCCCCCCATCTCAGTACTAAATCGCCTACCCCTTATTCTTAAACTGTGACTGACCTCCTGGTTCTGGACCCCCAACATCGGGAACATTTTTCCTGCATCTAGCCTGTCCAATCCTTTAAGAATCTTATATGTTTCTATAAGATTCCCTCTCATCCTTATAAATTCCAGTGAATACAAGCCCAGTCGACCCACTCTTTCATCATATCCCAGTCCTGCCATCCTGGGAATTATCCTCATGAACCTACACAGCACACCTTACAATAATGTCCTTCCTCAAATTAGGAGACCAAAACTACACGCAATACTCCAGGTGCGGTCTCACCAGGGCCCCGTACAACTGCAGTAGGACCTCCTTGCTCCTAAACTCAAATCTTCTCGCAATGAAGGCCAACATGTCATTAGCTTTCTTCACTGCCTGCTGTACATGCATGCTTACTTTCAGTGACTGATGCACAAACACACCCAGCTCTCGTTGCACCTCCTCTTTTCCTAATCTGACACCTTTCAGATAATAATCTGCCATCCTGCTCTTGCCACCAACGTGGATAACCTCACACTTATCCACATTATACTGCATCTGCCATGCATCTGCCCACTAACCCAACCTATCCAAGTCACCCTGCAGCCTCACAGCATCCTCATCGCAGCTCACGCTGCCACCCAGCTTTGTGTCATCCGCAAACTTGGAGATGGCAAGTTATTATATATCGTTAATATATATTGTACATAACTGGGGTCCCAGCACCGGGCCTTGCGGCACCCCACTAGTCACTGCCTACCATTCTGAAAAGGACCCGTTAATTCCTACTCATTGGTGCACGGTGGGGCTCAGGGTGTCCAGAGAAGATAAGCGTGAGAGAGGGCGGCAGAGGGGGAGGGGGAGGGGAGAGAGAGAGAGAGAGAGAGAGATAGAGAGAGAGAGAGGGAGAGAGAGAGAGAGAGAGAGAGAGAGAGGGGGGGAGGGATAGAGAGCGAGGGAAATAGGGCAAGAAAGAGGAGAGAGCAAGAACAGAAAGAGAGACAGAGTGGACGACGGTAAGAGAGATAGTGAGAGATCGAGAGAGTGGGGAAATAGAACAACACAGAGACAGAGCGAGAACGAGAGAGCAGGGAGCAGCCAGGGTACTGTCCGATTCACCTCTACCCCTCTGCGGACATTGGACTTTGTCTCTGGAACTGATCCGCTTACAATACTGAGAACTATATTCTGCACTCTGTATCTTCCCCATTGCTCTACCCATTGTACGTGTTTGAACTGATTGTATATCACACAAACCAACCTCCCTTCCATTTACTCCATTTGCACCTCACGTGGCCTCGGGAAGACCAGCAGCATAATCGAGGACCAGTCTCTCCCCCCCCCCCCCCCCTCCCCTCCCCTCCCGCTCGCTCTTGCAGAACAGTGCAGGGGGAGATCGCCACCTCCATCTCTGACCTCTGGTCACCTCTCACCCCCACCCCCTCCTCCTCCCCCCCGGGGTCACACACACATAACTGCCTGGTTCGACAACTCGAACGCCCGGGAAGGAAGACGACTGTAAAAGGTGGTGGACGCTGCCCGCTCCATCACGGGTACTGTCCTCCCCACCGTTGATGGGATCTACAAGAGTCACTGACTCAAGAGGACAGCCAGCATCATCAGAGACCCACACCCTGGCCACGCTCCCATTATATACATTTTATACAGGTAGTGTGCGCGTGAAACTGTGATGCGCTGGTGGGGACTTACAGGAGCCGGAGAGAGCGGAGACCTTGGAATGCCGATGCTGGGATACATCGCAAGGAATTGTAACTGAGGATCCTGGTGAAAGATTCCAAGGAAGAAGCAAAACCAACAGTTAGGTGGCTGGAAAATAGAAACATAGACAATAGGTGCAAGAGGAGGCCATTCAGCCCTTCGAGCCAGCACCGCCATTTATTGTGATCATGGCTGATCGTCCCCAATCAATAACCCGTGCCTGCCTCTCCCCATATCCCTTGACTCCACTAGCCCCTAGAGCTCTATCTAACTCTCTCTTAAATCCATCCAGTGATTTGGCCTCCACTGCCCTCTGTGGCAGGGAATTCCACTAATAAAACTAGTTAAATAAAAATAGTTGAGGATCACTTTGTAAGTTTCGTAGAATCATACAGCAAGAAAACAGGCCCTTCGGCCCACCGAGTCCATGGTGACCATCAAAAGCCAATGATCCCAGCAACTTGTCCTGGACCAGTCTTATCGAAGCAGGGACAACACCCGCAGTCAGGATCGAACCCGGGTCTCTGGCGTTGAGAGGCAGCTTCTCTACCGCTGCACCATTGTGATACATAGTGATATCCAGATACATATTTGCTGGTCCGCTCTCAAGATGTGACAGTTGTCGGTGAGGTGCCTGCACGCGAGGGCAGGAACGCCGGCTACTTACAATGTGGTCAGCTGGCTCATGTTGATGAAGGACATGTTGGTCAAGGAGCTGATCTGATTGTTGCTCATGTCCCTGGTGGTGGAAGAACAAGAGGATCAGCGTCAGATGGGAAGCCATCATTGGGTGCACCTTGGAATGTAGAAACAAGGAACTGCAGATGCTGGTTTACCATGGAGAGACTCAATGCGCTGGAGTAACTCAACGGGTCAGGCAGCATCTCTGGAGAAGACTGAAGAAGCCTCTCAACCCAAAAGGTCACCCATCCATGTACTCCACAGCTGCTGCCTGACCCACTGAGTTACTCCAGCACTTTGTTTTTAGCTCAAGATTCCAGCATCTGCAGTTCCCTGTGTCTCCAGTCTCAATGTTCATTTGGGTTCGAGATCCCAACTCGTGTCCAATCTCTTAGTCTAACTCACACCATGAACTGCTGCTCTTTGTTTCCATTGGATCTACCGGGGAGCTAAAGTTGTCTCAAAAGACCTTCAGGTAAATGAGCAGAATTAGGCCATTCAGCCCATCCATCCGTCATTCAATCATGGCTGATCTATCACTTGCTCTCAACTCCATTCTGTTTTCTCTTCCATATCCCTTGACACCCATCCTAATCTAGAACCTATCAATCCTCGCCTTAACAACACCCAATGACCTGGCCTCCACCTCTGTCTGTACCAATGAATTCCACAAATTCGCCACCCTCTAGCTGCAGAAATCCCTCCTCATCTCCATCTCGAAGGTACGTTCTTTTATTCTGAGGCTGTGCCCTCTGGTCCTAGACTCTCCCCTCTACTGGAAACATCATCTCCACATCCACCCTATCCAGGCCTTTCATTATCTGGTGGGTTTCAATGAGGTTCCCACTCATCCTTCTAAACTCCAGCAACTACAGGCCCAGAGCCTGGATGTGTTATGTGTTAACGCTCCTCGTGCGTTAACCTCATGGTCTTTCATCTCACAATCACAACCTCATGGCCTTTGAGTTTCTGGGAATGTGAGGGGTAACAGTAAAATGGGTCAGTTTCTTCCTATTTGCATGTCTCGAGATTCAGGGACAGTTTCTTTCAAGTCGTGAACAGGCAACGGAACCATTCTCTCACCAATTGGAGAACGGCCCTGTCCTTCCAGCTGCCTGATCGGAGACCCTTGCACTATCTTGAATCGGACTTTACTGGGCGTTACCTTGCACCAAAGGTTATTCCCATTATCCTGTATCTGTGCACTGTGTAGAAAAGAACCGCAAATGCTGGTTTATACCGAAGATAGACACAAAGTCTGAAGCAGGGTCTGAAGCAACACAAAATATCACCCATCCATGTCCTCCAGGGATGCTGCCTGACCTGCCGAGTCACACCAGCACTTGTGTCTATCTTCTGTACACTATTGTAATCATGCATGGCCCTTCTGCTGACTGGATAGCACGCAACAAAAAGCTTTTTACTGTACACCCGGTCGGTACACCTGACAATGAACGAAACTAAACTAATCAGTACCAATCGATTTGATTCTTTACTACCCCCTTTGGTCTCCTGCCCACCCTCCCCTCTCCACCCGCCCCACCCAGATACCTACACCAGTTGGAGATGCTTGAAGGTGTAGAGTTCACTGGGAACTGCACTCAACTGGTTGCCATCCAGGTACCTGAGGAGGGAAAGGGATGGTGGTGAATGCTGGTGGATTCATGAAGGAAGCTGCATTGAGTTACGGAGATGATGAAGATGATTCAATGATACATTATTGTCACATGTACCGAGGTACAGTGAAATGTTTTGCATACAGCCCAGTAAAATCCAGGCACGTCGTTTATATGTAAAAGAATATGTGATTGTGTTTATAGTGTGTTTGGTTGTTTGTTTGTTTGTCTTTTTGCACAAAGTCCGCGAGCATTGCCACTTTTCATTTCACTGCACATCTCGTATGTGTATGTGATGAATAAACTTCGTGACTTGACTTGACTTTTTATCCTCTACTCCAGCCCCTCTCTGTACCCCCTCCAGCATCTACACCCCTCTCTATCTCTAACCCCCTCCAGCCACTACCCCTGTCCTTAACCTGCTATTATTCTGCAGTTCGATGTTGTAAACCAGTGTAGGAGTTCACTGGAGTGTCAGTAAAGATGACTTAACACTGATCCGCTAAGGAGCTTAGGGCTTGGTTAAATCCCTGCATCGCTCTCTTTCCTCTTGTTCTCTGCTCTGTTCCCTCTGGTCCCTGACTACCGGGATGGTGAATGTATCCCTGGGAACGCACTGTCTGATTACTGTGAATATTTAGTTCAGTTCAGTTTAGACATACAGCATGGAAACAGGCCACTCGGCCCCCTGAGTCCACACCGACTATCGATCACCCGTTCACATTAGTTTACACAGGATGGCGCAGCGGTAGAGCTGCTGCCTCACAGCGCCGGAGACCCCGGTTCGATCCTGACCTCGGCTGCTGTCTGTACGGAGTTCGTCCGTTCTCCCGGTGACCTGCGTGGGTTTTCTCCGGGTGCTCGGGTTTCCTCCCAGCTTCCAAAGACATGGGGGGTTTGTAGGTTAATTGGTTTCTGTAAATTGTCCCTAGTGTGTGGGATTGAACGAGTGTAAATGGGTGATCACTGCTCGGAGTGGGCTCAGTGGGTCGAACTGCTTGTTTCCATGCTATATTTCTAAACCAATCTAAACAAATAAACAAATTCTATGTTATCCCATTTTCCCATCCACTCCCTACACACACGTGGCAATTTACAGAGGGCCAATTAACCTACAAACCCACGCGTCTTTGGGATGTGGGAGGAAACCAGGGAACCCGGAAACCCATGGAAGAACGTGCAAACTCCAACTAGACAGCACCCGAGGTCGGGATGGAACCCGAGTCACTGGCACTGTGAGGCAACGGCTCCACCAGCTGTGCCACTGGCCGTGATCTATCACAGTGAGGATGCAGGACAGGTGACGGGAGCTGTCCGATACTGTCACTCTGTATCTGCAGCCCAGACCAGCACACAAACCCACCTCCCTTCCATTGACTCCATCAACACCTCACGCTGCCTCGGCAAGGCCACCAGCGTAATCAAGGACCAGTTGTACCCTGGCGCTCCCTCTTCTCCCCTCTCCCATCCCGCAATAGGTATAGGTGTGAAAATACACTCCCCCAGATTCATGGACAATTTCTTCCCAGCGCTTATCACCTCATTGGAGACCCTCGGATTATCTTTGATCAGACTTTACTGGACTTTATCTTGCACTAAATGTTATTCCCGTTATTCCCTTTCTCCTGTACCGGTACACTGTGTACGCACGTGTAGTCTTCCCGCTACGGATCGCACGCAACAAAAAGCGTTTCCCTGTACGTCGGCACACGTGACAATAAACTAAACTCAAACTCACAGCTCGGTCACGTTCCTCGGGATGCCCCTGGGCAGAGACGTCAGATGTTTGTTGCTGCATCGCACCACAGACTCCAGGCAGGTACATTCAGCTGGGCACTGGGCACGTGCCACACATCCATTCTCCTCCAAACCTGCAGCAACAAGACCAAAGCACAACGTCATCACAACTCACAGTGTCTCTAATCCCACTGACCCAGCCCTGGGAGTGGGTGTAGAGGGAGCTTCACTCTGTCTCTAAACTGTGCTGTCTCAGTGTGTGTGGTGAGTTATTGTGTCGTGTGTGTGTGTGTGTGTGTGTGTGTGTGTGTGTGTATCTAAACCTCAGTGTGTGTGTGTGGTGTGTTGTGTGTGTATTTGTGTGTGTGTGTGTGTGTGTGTGTGTGTGTGTGTGTGTGTGTGTGTGTGTGTGTGTGTGTGTGTGTGTGTGTACGACCATGTGGGCATGCATATGTGAGCATTTGTGTGAGCGTGTGTATGAGCACGTGTGTTGGCATGTGTCGATGTGTGTATGTGTGTGTGTGTGTCAATATGTGTGTCAGTGCGTATGTGTGTGTATGTCAATATGTGTGTTGGTGTGTGTGTGCGTCAACACCTGTGTCGGTGCGTGTGTGTGTGCATGTGTGTGTCAACACGTGTGTGTGTGTGTGTTACCTTCCCCGCAGCGGAAGTCCTGGCTGGCCACGTCCTGCAGTGGGATCTCGCGGAGGAAGTCGGGCCGCTGGCACCGAGGGTTGCCGCTCACCACCTTGCGTCGCCGCAGCCACTCCGCCAGCCACGCCAGCTGGCAGTCGCAGTTCAACCAGTTGGCCAGGAGGTTGCTGCAAGCAGTGGAGCAGAATAATGCATTACCATGCGACAGCACCTCACTCACCACCCACTCACAGCACAGTCGCAGTCAAAGGGTGTTCATTCATGTCTGACTCATGCCTGTGTGAACCTGCACACACCCGTGTGTGTGTGTGTGTGTGTGTGCGTGCGTGCGTGTGTGTGTGTGTGTGTGTGTGTGTGTGTGCGTGCGTGTGTGTGTGCGTGTGCTTGCGTGCGTGTGTGTGTAGTACAAGCATGTGTACGGATGTATGAATTTGTGCATAACGTGGGTGTTTGAGATCCTGCATGTAATCGTGTATGTGCATGTATGCATGTGTATGTGTGTGTGTGTGTACATGTGCACACGTGTGTGTGTTTGCATATAGGTGAGTGGTATGAGCACATGTGTGGATGTGCAAATTGGTGCATTACATGTGTGTGTGTGCGTGTGTGTGATTATCTGGTTGTGTCAATACTGCAGCTTCTTGTAACTTCCAACAGAAATGTTGGTCATATTAGTCCCAACACTACAAGGGCCACATCTAACTCCCCCTTAAATATAGCCAATGAACTGGCATCAACTACCCTCTGTGGCAGAGAGTTCCAGAGGCTCACCACTCTCTGTGTGAAAAATGTTCTCCTCATCTCGGTTTTAAAGGATTTCCCCCTTATCCTTAAGCTGTGACCCCTTGTCCTGGACTTCCCCAACATCGGGAACAATCTTCCTGCATCTAGCCTGTCCAACCCCTTAAGAATTTTGTAAGTTTCTATAAGTTGTAAGTTACTACGGGTGCTGTCTGTAGGGAGTTTGTACGTTCTCCCTGTGACCGCATGGTTTTTCTCCGAGTGCTCCGGTCTCCCCCCACACTACAAAGACGTTTCTGTGCAGGATCTCTAACGTCTAAAGACTCCGTGGCTCTGTTTAATTCTGCCGGTAATCATTTAATCTTTGTGTCCTGCCCGATGGGCACTGGCCTTCCCTCTCTCCCGGTGATCTAATAACATTCCCAGTAACAGAATACCGGACTTGCACAGATGTA